>NC_084571.2:320000-617500 GCF_033978685.3 Nerophis lumbriciformis | reverse complement strand
CTCTAATTTAAATACTTTATTCATTTTTAGCATACAGCGGCATATTGATTTCACTCCATTACAACGTTTGATTATTCCTTCATCAACAACACTACTATTCATGGCAGACTTCAAGAGACAAAGGCTACTTTGGGACAAATGATGCTCAGAACCTTATATTTTTGAGGCTGAATATAGAGAGGATGATCTACAAGTTATAAAAGCTGTGTGATAAACAGATGCAGCTTTCGTGAAACACTTAACTACCAACATAAACCAGTCACTTACTGTACAATGTCGGCTCTCACTGGGATGTTGACTAAAGGAATGTTTGTATCTTTCCGTTTAGATGAAGAATTAATTATAATGGGAGCAAGCTAGCGTCTTTTTGAGTCCTTTCTCGCCATGGGTATGTGAAAGTTGACCAACTTCTCGGTTTATGGTCACAACTTTCTACTATCCAGGTGAGAGGCATGATTTATAATCTATAATTAACTTCACCAACTCAGAGGCAATGCAGCAGCAGCGCAGTATGTCAATGCTGTAGCTGCACAAGCTAGTTGCCGCTAAAAAGTAGCTCCTCTGCGTTAGTTAATATAAATATCGCTAATACTTGCTCAATATCCAGATCACAACATGTAAATGAAGTATTGTTGGCGGTTTTAGACTGTTTTCTTTTTTAGAGTACGGAAGAGTGTACTCCCATTTGGTGCATTGTTAGCCACCTCGTACTTGCCATATTTTACTAACTAGAATGCATAAAAAAAGAAAAACATACGTGTTCTTGTCTTACATAAGGATTGTGAATGATAGACAACATTCCAAAAAAAGAGTGCAGTTCCTCTTTAAGTGATAAGTTGGAAATGTCCTCCTCAAATGGGCTCTCTCAGTGGAGCTGAGCTCAAAGCCAAATCACATGAAGGCTTAGTAAAAAAAATAATCCTTTCAGGAAAAAAACATCAGCCAGTAGATGTTCTGCAACTTAGTGGACCAGCAGAACCTGGCGTACATTTTGTGAGTGAGGGTCAGTGTGACTTCAGAAAAACTTTCCTTTCACTTTCATTCCTCTTCTTTACGGTTGGCATTTAAGGTGAAAAAAACAAGCAATGTTGACTTTTGCTAGAACAATTGCTAAGTGGAGCGTGTGGTTTGCCTGTGACATCCTTCCGTCAGGTCTTTGTATCCTTAGGGCTTCCCATCGGTCGCAACTGGACTCTTCAGATTGTCTTGGACAGACTGGAGCCGTCCTATCTAGTCTCTGAACATGAACTGATGAAGCCCGCTCATCTTCTAGGACGAGGCTGTCCAAAATGTGGCCCGGAGGCTATTTGCGGCTCGCAGCTAATATTTTAACGGCCTGCGGCACATGCTAAAATACTATTACAAAATAAAACAAAAAAAATCATAAAAAGTGGAATAAAATAGCAAACAGGTGAAATGCAAAGATAAAAAGTTGCAATGTTGACTCTAATAACACAAGCTGGCATTGCTCAAAAAATAATAATGGTTAAGAATTATTGGCCTATAATGAATTTAAATAATCCACTCTGAAATATTTTTGGGGAAAATATTGCATATTTTTTGCCGTATAAAACCAAAGGTTTTCTTTGACAAAAAAGGGCATAAAACATAATAATACAAATGTATAATCTAAAAGTTCAACTCAAATTAAACATTGCATTTAAAAAAATTAAATGATATATGACTTATTTTTAACACTTTTATAAGTGGGCCCTTTTTGGATCCCCAAGACATTTTAGTGTGTTTTGTCATTTCTCAAAAAATAATAAATCAAAATCAATGTTATGAATTATTGACCTATTTAAGTGTCTGATAACTTCACCTCACATATTTCCCTTTTAATTTGGGGTGAAAATATTAGGGGTGCACAAAAAAATAGATTCACATTATTAGTCTTCCATCATAATTTTCCAAATTCGATTAAAAAAATGTTAAAACATTTTATTGATGAGAATACATTTTTAAAAATACTTTTTTTAGGCCATCTCCTTGCAACCAGAAGATAGATAGTACTTTATTGATTCCTTCAGGAGAGTTCCCTCAGGAACATTAAAAAGAAGCAATTCTAAACTGTAACCTGTTTTCTAAAGAAAGTCTCATTTTAAATACTATATCAAATACTACATTGCGACAATTGTGTTGAATCGAGAATCAATTCTGAATCGGATAGTCACCCCAGGAATCGTAGTTGAATTTTGCCATTAACAAAAAAGGGCTTTCTCTGACAAAACATTGAAAAAAAAAACTTTAATATGATGGATAAATCTGAAGTTGGTTTTAGAGATTTATGCGTTGAAGGTAAAAAAAAAAAAACATATTTAACTTTTATGACAATGTCCATTTTGGGTCCCCTTAAACATTCACCAAATTTGAGAGAAGCCATAAGAATTGAAAAAAAATATCTATATTGCGTTGGTATTAAAATGGAAAATATCTAAACTTCCTCCACATGCTTCGATTTTTCAGCGAGCGGCCCTGTGTAGAAAGTTTGGACACCCCTGGTCTAGGACAAGGGTCGGCAACCTTTTGCATCAAAAGAGCCATTTGGGCCCGTTTCCACCAAATCAAAATCCATTTGGAGCCACAAAACGATTTGCTTAATATATTGAAGTTACTGCAACATATACAGTTCCATCAAAACGTATATTGTCACGTTCCGTACCTGCCTTGTTCTCCCCCGACCTCGTATTTTGCACGGTTTTTTGTAACTAGTTTCTTTCCTAGTTTATCCCTCACAGTTAGTCAAGATTCAAGTTTGCTGGATTTTTTCTTTATGATCTGTTGTGTTGTCACCAGTGTTAGGCAAATTACTTAAAAAAATAAGTAAGTACCGTATTTTTCGGAGTATAAGTCGCACCTGCCGAAAATGCACAATAAAGAAGGAAAAAAACATATATAAGTCGCACTGGAGTATAAGTCGCATTTTTGGGGGGAATTTATTTGATAAAACCCAACACCAAGAATAGACATTTGAAAGGCAATTTAAAATAAATAAAGAATAGTGACCAACAGGCTGAATAAGTGTACGCTATATGAGGCATAAATAACCAACTGGTATGTTAACGTAACATATTATGGTAAGAGTCATTCAAATAACTATAACATATAGAACATGCTATACAATCTGTCACTCCTAATCGCTAAATCCCATGAAATCTTATACGTCTAGTCTCTTACGTGAATGACATCAATAATATTATTTGATATTTTACAGTAATGTGTTAATAATTTCACACATAAGTCGCTCCTGAGTACAAGCCGCACTCCCGGCCAAACTATGAAAAAAACTGCGACTTATAGTCCGAAAAATACGGTAATTATTGTTCATACAGGAATTGAATGTGCTTTGGTGGCTGCTTCTCTCCTCGTCCACAAAACAGGGTATTGTGGGATTACATGATTATCACTTCATTGAATTGTTGTTCATTATTCCCCCATAGTAGTTAAAGGGGTGTGTGTTAGTAACCCTATCATTATGTAACGGCATTATGCCTAACACTGGTTGTCACACATCTTTTTTCTCCATGTTTCTCGTTGCTCTATTTTATCTACAACGTGTCTAAGCGAGGAGCTGTGTCTTGCCCCTCCAAATCTTCTTGAGTAGCATGGCGTACGCCTAAAAAAAAGTCTAACCTTTGGTCAGCAGCGACACGGCAAAGGCTGTAATTGGTTAGCTTCTAGTACTTGTCCCGTGTTGATGCGATTCCGCCATACAGCCCACCTTTGTAAAAGTATTGTAACACACCAGTTCCAATAAAACTCAATCCCTCTCTAGTGACCGTTGTTTATTAGCAACAAAGGAAGCTAACAAGCTAAATCATGACAAGTGTCATGGTTTCTCACCAGAAAACACTGCCGCTAGAATTGGATGGCTGCTGCAGAACTTTGAAAGAGCCATAACGGTGCCTCAAGGGACAGCGTAGTGACTACAGAATAAACTAGCAGGAGCCACAACAGAGGGATAAAAGAGCCCCAGGTTGCAGACCCCTGGTCTAGGACAACCCTAACAGTCCACATGCAATAAATTCAATGCCCTACCAAGCATGTTGTCCTGACGAGGAACACATGCCATCCAACACGGCCGCCAGCCTCGCCTCAATCAAGCATAGTCTGAATGCGTCTCTAAAGACGTAAAGAGTCATCTGGTCACCTTTTTTTTTCTTATGTTTATTGTTTATTCCATTTTTTCCAAGCACCCATGCACCACAAAGTACTTCACTGACTTATTTCCATGGTCTACCTGTTATTTGTAGAGAGTCACTGATAGGAAATATGTCTTCTACTGTCTGTGTGCCTTTAAAAAGTCCATGAATTACATAAATAAAGTTGAACTATACTTGAATTTTTTTTTTGTCATGTACGCATTACTTGTCTGTTTGGCAAAGCAGTCCTTTGTTTCTCTTCAGGTCAGCTTGCTGCCAGCTGGGTAGGCAGGCAAAGTCCTCTCGCTTCATCTTCAAAATAGTCTGAAACAATCACAATAAATATGATATCAAACCATTTGTGTGGTGTTCGGGTCGTTTTCATTTTTCATTCAAAGAAAAATGATACAATTAATTAATTTTTCAAACTGAGATTTACTGACTTTGGCTCATTTTCTGTGAAGAACATACATCAGAATACATATTTAAGGACCACACACCATACACCCCCCCTACACATTTCTATTACATATAAGATGTCCGGGTCCACTGGACCCGGGGCTAATAGAAGTGTGGAAATTGATGTTCTGTGTACCACACACACACACACAGCAGCAGCAGCAGGCCTAGACAGGAGGAGGACAGAGTGTAGGTACACAGAACATCAGAGGGTCAAATGTGCGAGAAAATGAGAGCAGATAGTGTTGACAAACAATGTTGCAACCTTGTGTGCGAACCGCAGGTGCAGAAACACAAAAGAAGAATCCCCGTGGGATGCAGAAACTGTCAGAGAAATTTTCCGTGCAACGTTCATTTTGTTGTTACTCAGCCGGCGTTTGTGGGTCTGATGGACCCGCTGCATTTTGTGGCTTTTAATGCCTCGCAATACTGAACAGATGTTTATTGGGATAAGGTAAACATCTGTTCAGTATTTTAACATAAAAGTGTTTGATTGTGTGACATTAAAAGCCACAAAATGCAACGGGTCCATCAGACCCACAAACGCTGGCTGAGTAACAACAATATGAACATTACACAAGGGTTAAAGTGGTTTGCATATATATAGGTAATTTAATTAGATATACCTGCCCATGTCTTCTATTTCAGTGTTTGTTAACCATAGGGCCAGGCCACCAGAAAATTTCTGTTTCTCAGATGTATGGGCCGTAGTGGTACTCCGTTGTAATACACTTTTCCACCACTTGTGGCAGTAATGACAATATCAAACAAACAGAAGAAGTCTGGAGCTTAAATCATTGAGAAGTTTCTTCAGTGCAAAAATGATGACTAAAGTGGTGAAGCTGTATTTTCATTTGCACTTTAATTTTATTGACAGTTTATTTAAGAAATAAAATATTATTATTTATAATTAATTAGTTAGAATGTATCTATTTTAGCACTGTTTAATTGCATGTCAAATGTATTTTCCATCAGTTTTCATGAGTCTCTTCTTTTGCAGTATATTTGATTAGTATTTATTATTGTAATCAGCCTGACCTAAACCTGTGTGTTGGATAAATAATCATCTTTGTGATTTAACACATTATTTCATACCATTTGAAAAGTTTTACTCTGTTAAACTTTAAGTAGGTTAGATATATTAAATGAATATGATTAAAAAATAAAAGTAAGATTACTAATTCAGTGGGCCCCGGGCCCCTCTGTAGTAGAAAAGGTGGGCCCTGAGGTAAAAAAAAGGTTGAGAACCACTGCTCTATATCACTTTTAATAATCAAACTGTACTTGATTCTAGGGGTGTCCTGATCTGTAATGATATCAAATAACGGGTCAAGATCAGCAAAAAACAAGTATCGGATGATATGGGCTTACATATAAAATCTTCGATACAAGCAGACCTGCAGAGTGTTGTACAAAGCTGGACAGCCAGTTAACATCTAAATGTCCTCCTATAAACACATCATTTCTTCTTTTTTAGTCAAGTCATTTACAAAAGTTAAACATGCATATAGGAGCTAGCAGCAACACAACAGCTAAGCACACAATAGCACACAAGCTAGACATAGGTAATAATAATTGAACAGTATTGCAGTGTAAAACAGCACATTTGTCAATATAAACAAGTATCAATTAATTATAGTTCCATATTACTTACACATACAAAGTCTCCAAGGCAGAAGCGTATAGGAAAGTATGCAGTAACAAACGTGTCCGTATCATTCAACTTACTGCATCATGAGCTTAACTTCATCAATTATTGTGGCCAATAGGTATCACCAAAAAAGCGATTACCACTCTACTTCAACTTAAAGACAGCGTAAGTCCATTACAAACAGTTAATAATAAATAGGTTTAGTGTTTTTAATACCTACCAATGTTCTCTGTTTGACAATTTTTTATATTAAAAAATTATATCAAAATAAAAGTATGTATGATTCTTGCTGATATCGCATTCAATCAGTATCAGTAGTGAAATGTTTTATCTGGACACCCCACTTTATTTACAAAGTCTTTATGCTATTGTGGTCGATTGTTATTAAAATAAATAAAAATTTAAAAAATTTAAAAAGCAAAGTTTTTGCTAATATTTTTTGAGTCTCAAACTCTGCAGGTGCACAAGCTACCTGTCAAAGAAACTTGGTTAAAAACCACCTTGAGATTATTATTGTTAAAAATAGTTAAAAAAAAGGGGTTGAAGATATTTTCAACTTACAGATCATAAGAGAAATGTGCTCTTATCACTAGTGCATTGAAGTACATCGGAACCTCGATTTATAAACCCCGAAATCTGTGAAATTTCCGAATTAGGAACTTTTACATGGTGCCAAATATGCCTCTGTCTACAAACGCTTCTTTCATCCCCCCTCTTCTCTCGCCAACTGCTCCTTTGTGGATGTTACTGAACTGTAAGTGGATTGTACGTTTTGAAATGTTTATTATTGTAGCAATATGGTCGTTAGAGTTAAGGATTTTTGTATTTTCTGATAGTTTGTGAGGGCACCAAAGGGATTTGTGTGTGTGTGTTGGCAGTGCAGCGCATTTTAGCTTGTCGTTGTTGCTGTTTTAGCTTGTTGATAAAGTAATAGTTGATCCATCACCTCCTTTACCACTATCACCACTTTATATTGTGTTCAAAATGTAATAAATATAAATGATAAATGGGTTGTACTTGTATAGCGCTTTTCTACCTTCAAGGTACTCAAAGCGCTTTGACACTACTTCCACATTTACCCATTCACACACACATTCACACACTGATGGAGGGAGCTGCCATGCAAGGCGCTAACCAGCACCCATCAGGAGCAAGCACACCTTCAGTAAAATATGGACTTTTGTCCAAGCAGCAACCTATTATTCATATTTACATTGTTTATAATGGAGAAATTTGCTTCATTATACAAACTTTTCGATTTACGAACACTTTTCATCGAGGTTCCACTGTTTTTAAAAATGGAGGTATGTTCTACCTTGAAGTCCTGGTCCGACAGGTAGACCTCCAGCTGTCGGGGGTCTACTCCATCCGGTAGGGGTCTTTGCAGCAGCCGCTGCAGAGGAAACTGTGTGCTCGCCAGCTGGGCCAGGGCGTCCTGCACCAGGGTGAGCTTGGAGCGTCTGGCGCTGCCCTGGACAAATGTCCACTAATAGGTTAGTTTGAGGGGTGCGTGGCCTTGACAGCCGCTATTGACTGGACAGGTTTCTGCATTTAAATGACGACTTAGCTGGCAGAAAATGAAATTGTCAAAGATATGTGCGGTCATGCTAACACTTTCTCTATACGCACATATTAGTGCGTAACTTCAGTGCGTGTGTGACATAATATAGCGCATATTAGAGCTCCAGTTCACACCTGTGCGACGGTCCTCTCCCAGCGAGGGAACACATTAGTGAAGGTCAAAGGTTCCTCGCCCTCCAGAATGAGGTACGCCAGTGGAGGGCGTCTGGGGTTGACTTCTGTGACACGGAGAGACACTTTTAGCTCGTCCTCAACCTTCTTTGTTACACCGCTTTACCTTTGCAGTACTGCAGCGCAGTCTCCATGGCGCACTTCTTCTCGCTGTGCCAGCTGTCTGCCCGCCCCTGCTCCTGCACGGGGTGCGTTCTTTGCCACAGATAGACCTCCATGCCGTTGTCGAGCAGAAACAGAGCTGTGGAGGGTTTAGGTTTGAGTAGGGGGGAGCAAAAAGTGTTTCTGTGCATTGCTGTGCGCTCACCAGGCGGGGGCGCCGCATATAGGGTCTCCTGGACGAAGGGCATGGCCATGACGAGACCGGGCAGACGCGACGGACTGTGCAGCTCTTCGGCCAGGAATCCTCCAGAGGAGGCGCTCAGGTGGAAGAGGCGCGGAGTGAAGTTATATTTACCTGGATCTGATTGGCAGGAAGTCAGGAAAGAAACAAGTGCATGACCTGCACATTCACTGACTTACTAAAATGGTATACAGTATGTTATTATAGGGATAATATAGTAGTTTAGTAATGTGCTTTAACTCTAATTCATGGAGTTAAAGCAACTTAAACTGCACAATGTGATCAACTTTAAAACTGCTCAAATTATGTTTAGGGCATCCCAAAACTCTCTACCATCCAATATACAGAACCTATTCCAGGATAGAGATGCTCACCATAGTTACAGTCTAAGAGGAAACAACAAATTATATTTGCCTAAATTTAGAACAACTTTAAAAATCAATGTGCATTTCAGTGTGTGGAGTCACTCTGTGGAACAACTTAGGGGACGAGTTAAAAACGTGTTCCAAAAAGATTCAATTTAAAAGACTGTTTAAAAAAGAAGTGCTGAAGAAGTACGAGGAGGAAAGAGAGTGATGCCCTCAGCACAGAGCGATGGGAGAGAGGTGTATGGTCACAGAGTGTTTGGGCCTGTGTGTGTGTGTGTGTGTGTGTGTGTTTTGTCTCGTCTTGTCTTGTCTCATACTAACAGTGGTACTATTGTATTGTTAGTGTACAGGAGTTTTTCTTGTTTTTGTTTGTATGGTATTGTTCTTGTATTATATTGTTTATGTTAAATGTGGAATGAGTGAGGGGTTGGGATATTATAAGCATCTGCTTCATCCAACCCCTTTTCAAGCCTTTCACAAATGTCTCTGCCAAGATGTAAAACAAATGTGTTGTTGTACTGTGCAGGTTTGAAATAAATACTTCAATTCAATTCAATCTTACATAATAAACAGTATATTATTATAGTGATAATATAGTTTAGTAATGTACAAACATGATATACTGTGTCTTATTGTTTTGATAATATAGTGATAATTATGTACATACATGATAAACAGTATGTTATTACAGTGATAATATAGTGATTTAATAATGTACCAATATACTGTGTCTTATTATTGTGATAATATAGTGATGTACCAATATGATACAGTATGTTATTGTTGTGATAATATGATGTGCCAATACGATACAGCATGTTGTTGTGATAATAGAGGGATGTACCAATATAATACAGTATGTTATTGTTGTGATAAAATAATGATGTACCAATGTGATACAGTACAGTATGTTATTGTGATAATATAGAGATGCACCAATATGATACAGTATTTTATTGTATTACTATAGTGATGTAACAATATGACACAGTATGCTATTTGTGATAATATAGTGATGTACCAATATAATACAGTATGTTATTGTTGTGATAATATAATGATGTACCAATATTACACCGTATGTTATTGTTGTCATAATATAGTGATGTACCAACATGATACAGTATGTTATTGTTGTGATAATAATGATGTACCAATATGATACAGTATGTCACTGTTGTGATAATATTATGTACCAAAATGATATGGTTATTGTTGTGAAAATTATTATATTAAATCTACCAATATGCTACATTGTTATTGTTGTGATTATATCGTGATGTACCAATATGATGCAGTATGTTATTGTTGTGATAATATGATGTACCAATGTGATACAGTACAGTGTTATTGTGATAATATAGAGATGCACCAATATGATACATTTTATTGTATTACTATAGTGATGTACCAAAATGATACAGTATGTTATTGTTGTGATAATATAATGATGTACCAATATTACACCGTATGTTATTGTTGTCATAATATAGTGATGTACCAACATGATACAGTATGTTATTGTTGTGATAATAATGATGTACCAATATGATACAGTATGTCACTGTTGTGATAATATGTACCAAAATGATATGAATGGTTATTGTTGTGAAAATTATTATATTAAATCTACTAATATGCTACATTGTTATTGTTGTGATTATATAGTGATGTACCATTATGATGCAGTATGTTATTGTTGTGATAATATGATGTGCCAATACAATACAGCAAGTTGTTGTGATAGTAGAGGGATGTACCAATATAATACAGTATGTTATTGTTGTGATAAAATAATGATGTACCAATGTGATACAGTACAGTATGTTATTGTGATAATATAGCGATGCACCAATATGATACAGTATTTTATTGTATTACTATAGTGATGTACCAATATGATACAGTATGCTATTGTTGTGATAATATAGTGATGTACCAATATAATACAGTATGTTATTGTTGTGATAATATAATGATGTACCAATATTACACCGTATGTTATTGTTGTCATAATATAGTGATGTACCAATTTGATACGGTATGTTATTGTTGTGATAATATAATGATGTACCAACATAATACAGTATGTTATTGTTGTGATAATAATGATGTACCAATATGATACAGTATGTCACTGTTGTGATAATATCATGTACCAAAATGATACAGTTGGCTATTGTTGTGAAAATTATTATATTAAATCTACCAATATGCTACATTATGTTATTGTTGTGATTATATAGTGATGTACCAATATGACACATTATGTTATTGTCATAATATGATGTACCAATATGCTACATTATGTTATTGTTGTGATAATATAGTGATGTACCAATATGATACAGTATGTTATTGTTGAGATAGTATAGTGATGTACCAATATGATACAGTATATTATTGTTGTAATAATACATTAAATTAGTTATGTACCTTGCAGCATGCAGTCATAGGCCTTCCTGTCCATGTGTACCAGCGCCGCCCAGAACTCCGCAGGCTCCGAGCCTTCCTCTATTTCCTGTATCTTCACTGGGCTGCTTTGACTACTGAAACCCAGTTCTGGTGGACACCTGCAGCACAAAGACACGTCACAGCCAACTTATCATCCACTGCATGCAAGAACTACACGTCACACGCCCCAATGCGAGCGGACTATAACTAACAAAGAGAACATGACACTCACGCTTGAGCCAGGCGTTCCACGGCTCTCTTGGCGACCTCCCTACAGCTAGCGAGAGCTTTACAGCCAGTCCAGAGGTAGAGCGCCCGTTGCTGGCTGTTGACCAAGACCAGAGAGCCCCTGGAGCGCAGGGCCGCACAGCAGCACTCCACCTCGAGCAACGAGCCCTCGTCTGGTAGCGCCCCTTGAACGCTGAACATGCGCCACGACTCCACATGTTCTGCTGCAAATTAAGACACACAGCCTCACTTTAAACAATGTGATTTACAGACAACAATGGACATTAGTAGCTATATATTTGTTAAATCATACTCTAAATTTGTTTGGCCTAAATTAATGTTTTAAACAGTAAAGTATTTGACTTATTTCCTAATACATGTTGTGGCGATTGATAAAAGATGGGATAACAGTAACTTGGAAGAAACTTTTATTATTTTCCGCCATAGTGGTGATGAGGGTTAGTGTCTTAGGCTACGTTCACACTGCAGACTGGGATGTTCAATTCAGATTTTTTATGTCTAATACTTCCAAAGACATGCACCTGGGGATAAGTTGATTGGCAACACTAAATTGGCCCTAGTGTGTGGATGTGAGTGTGAATGTTGTCTGTCTATCTGTGTTGGCCCTGCGATGAGGTGGCGACTTGTCCAGGGTGTACACTGCCTTCCGCCCGATTGTAGCTGAGATAGGCTCCAGCGCCCCGCGACCCCAAAGGGAAAAAGCGGTAGAAAATGGATGGATGGACGATCTTTTTGTGTGGTCACTCATATATGAAAAAACTGCAATGTCTAATGTGAACGCAAACTGGCCCGCATGCAGACATGACGTCACACGTGCTGCAGTGTTTATAATTCTCGTAGATCTCAGTCCTGCCGCAGTTGTAGCAATTTCAAGGATTTTGTGCAATCAAAGTCAACATTTTCTGAAAGGAATTATTGCGTGTAGAAAATAAAGAATGAAGAGGGCAAGCATTTTGGCTCTCGCAGTTTGTGGGACATTTGCTTCGACGTGTGCTAGGAATATCGTTTGAGTAAGTTCCTAAACATTTTTTTTTCCATCTGTTTTCTGCTCATTTGTCAACTATTTATTTTGCAACCGTCTATTTTGGGATGACGTGGCTCATATGATAGAGCAGTGTTTTTCAACCTTTTCTGAGCCGAGGCACATTTTTTTCATTGAAAAAATTCTGAGGCACACCACCAGCAGAAAACATTCAAAAATGAAACCCAGCAGCCGATATTGACAATAAAAAGTCATTCTCGCAATTGTTTGATATGAATTCCAACCGAAACCAAGCATGCATCACTATAGCTCTTGTCTCAAAGTAGGTGTACTGTCACGACCGGTCACATAACGCTGTGACTTATTTGGAGTTTTTTGGTGTTTTCCTGTGTATAGTGTTTTAGTTCTTTTCTTACGCTCCTATTTTGTTGTTGATTGTCATGTCATTTGTGGACGCCGTCTGCTCCACACACTGTAAGTCTTTGCTGTCGTCCAGCATTCTGTTTTTGTTTACTTTGCAGCCAGTTCAGTTACAGTTTTGCATAGCCTTCCCTAAGCTTCAATGCCTTTTCTTAGCGGCACTTGCCTTTTGTTTATTTTTGGTTTAAGCATTAGACATCTTTTTACCTGCAAACCATTGTCGTCATTCCCGTCATCTACAAAGCAATTAGCTACCTGCTGCCACCTACTGGTATGGAAGAGTATTACACAGTTACTCTGCCGAGCGCTAGACAGCACAGACACTCAACAATGGCACATATACGGATTATAATTACTTGTTTGCAAAAAATATTTTTAACCCATTTAGGTGAAATTACATAAGCTCCCACGGCACACCATACAATATTTCACGGTACACTAGTGTGCCGCGGCACAGTGGTTGAAAAACACTGATAGAGCAGCCAACTAGAAATTTGAGGGTTCCTGGTTTGAATCCAGCATTCTCCATTCTGGTCACTGCTGTGGTGTCCTTGGGCAAGACAATTCACTCATCTTGCTCCCAGTGCCACCCACACAGGTGTAAATGTTGATAATGGGTTTGTCAATGTAAAACACTTTGAGTTACTTGAGAAGTAAGCGCTATATAAATATAATTCACTATCCACTATTACGGTAAAGAATTATGACGCTCATTGCTTTTTGATGACGTATTGTTTGGCTAAACGGGACCCGATCGTTCAGACTACAGTCGCATTGGATACATACTGTATCTGATTTATATATACATATTATACATATGAAAGAGGTTTGGCCTAGGTTTGAAAAATTCGGAATTGTACTGTTCACATTGACATGAAAAAATCAGACGGATCACAAATGGGCAAAAATATCGGGATTGACCTGCAGTGTGAACCAGGCCTTAGGAGCCGCTTCACACTGTGGATAGACGACGCAGTCGTTGCAGCTTGCGCTCAAATTTGTGCCGGTGTTCTGGCAAGACAGGCACCCCCCTGGAATTCATGCAACTACTGCATGTGTGTAACAGGGAGTATGGGAATATAATTGTGTCTCCCTGTGCATGCATTTAGCATGTAAACACAGACACAGCTGCTGTAAAGATCGGATGGGCTCAGCAGCTCCTCAGCCGATTGCTGATCAGTTAAAAAAAGGCCACAATCCAATTCCATGATCAGGGCAGCTCTAATTGATATCATTTTCATGCTTGAAAATGCAAAATATAGGCCAAAAATACAGACAATATGCTTTAAAATAAACATAAACATTGAAGCGTGCAAGGCGAGGGACGTCTGCAGCACCTGTTGGAGCAGAGGCGATCTCTCTTTGGCCTTTGTGGATGACCAGACCTCCCTGGAAGAGCTGCAGGAAACATGGGGGCTCTTTTCCTTGACAGACCACAACCTTCAACATAAAAAGTCAACGTGATGCAGTCGTTGGACAACGCTACAAAACTCCTTACCTGTGACTCTTCATTGTTGTTCATCCCGATAGAGAGAAATGCAGCAGTATCCCGTCCACTCACAGAGGAATGGCGCCCTCGCCACAAGAAGAAGGCCGTGTTTTCCTTTTCCTCGTCCTCGTCTGCAGAACAAACCATCAATTTAGCACGTTGGGGAAAAATGCATCACAAGGATGTAACGAACCAGCGGTGCTGAGGCTGTACGTCCAGCGGATGACGTAGGAGTCGCCCTCGTGGAGTTGTCCCGTGCTCTCCAGGGGGTTCTCGCAGTCGTCAAACTCGTTAACGTGCCAGGTGGCAACGCCCGTCGTCCTCAGCTCTGCGTGCTCCCCTCTTTCCAGCGTGACCGGGCCATAGCCCCTCTGAACGTCGACACCAGCCAGTACGGTGCGGGTCACTCCTTCGTCCGTCGCCTCGGCAGACACCAGAGCCGTGGCGTTGCAGGGCCGTAGGGGGTCACATGGTGGGGCCACTAAGAGGGACTGTGTCTGAAAATCAATCAATCAAAGGAGATTTTAGAGATTAAGTGGTGCTGTCAAACAATAATTTTTTTTCTATCAGATCAATCACATTCAAATTTGGATTAATCATGATTAATCACAAGTTATCATTAACTTGCATCATTTAAAATAAAAAATATATTTTTATTTGATAATATTAATATACATATTTATTCATATTAAATTGGAAATATTAATATTTGGAAACAAATTTAAAAAACATATTTTTTATTGAATTTTGTACAAGAGTTTTGGTTTCAATATTTTATTTGAATGCACATTATTTATTTGCTCAAAACTGTTTTATCTAAAATACTGCGTGGGTTCCCTCCGGGTACTCCGGCTTCCTCCCACCTCCAAAGACATGCACCTGGGGATAGGTTGATTGGCAACACTAAATTGGCCCTAGTGTGTGAATGTTGTCTGTCTATCTGTGTTGGCCCTGTGATGAGGTGGCGACTTGTCCAGGGTGTACGCTGCCTTCCGCCCGAAAAATGCAGCTGAGATAGGCTCCAGCAATCAAATTTAACATTTTCTGAACTGAATTATTGCGCGGAGAGCAATTTTGGCGCTGGCAGTTTTACGTCATATTTTGCTTCCATGTGTGGTTTAAGAGCGTTTCTGTGGGCGAGTAGTCGGAGACAGGAGTGGTGAAACTTTCACGTGAGTTCCTAAAATATTATTTTCACCCGTTTGTTGTCAACTATTCATTTCGTCTATTTTGGCGAACAATGATGTCGCTTAGCCTCAGGCAGGAGACTACGGTCCATACAAACCCACACTTCCTGCCACCTGAACAGTTTTTTCCCCTTGGCCATCAGACACATGAACAAAAACAAGATCTGATAGCTCAGTTACAGCTCATGTTATTTTATTCTGTGTTATATGTGTTTTATGTTGCACGATTGCGCCAAATAAAATTCCTAGTTTGTGAACCCGTTCTCAAACAATGGCAATAAAAACTCTTCTGATTCTGATTCTGATTCTAAGCTCTTTTTTATGACGTTCTGGTCAGATGAATGCAACCTGAGCGCAGGAGCGCTCACATTGAAGACGCATCGCATATATATTTAATTTATACCCACATACGAAAGAGGCCTGATTCGGATGTGAACAATTTGGAATTGCACTGTTCACACGGACATGAAAAAATCTGACACAGGTCGCATGTGGACAAAATAATTGGATTTGACCTGCAGAGTGAACAAGGCCTTAGTTGTAGTTTTCATTAACATATCTGGAGGTGTTGATACCACCATGTAAAATTGTTAATGCTAATCAGTAGCATGTCAAAAGCAAAGACAATGCATTCTAGCACCTAGCTGGCGCAGTTCTTGGAAAAGTGGAGCCTTACTTTACTTAGGTTGGAGCGTTTTTCGAGTCAAATGCTTTGTTGGCATCAGAAATTGCAACATTACCCTGAGGTAGTTTGGCTGAGTCCGCTTTCAGTGCTGCTGAGAAAAGTACCGAATTTGGTACCCATCCTTAACTAGTGTCAAATACAGAAAGAACTAAAAAAAAACCTGAGTGTCATCGGTCAATGGGACAGCTTCTTCCTCGACTCTTCCTGTCCAGTCCACAAACTTCTCTTTGAACAGACACGTCTCTTTGTGCTCCAAGAGGACGCCAAACAGAGCCCAGCCGGGACGCCCTTCACCCCTCCTGAACAATAAATAAACCATCGTTTGATATTGTGTCGACTAAAGTTCTGAGTGGGGCGTTCTTACAGTTGCGTGCAGACGCTGCACCGCGTGGGATCCAGCGGGTTGACTCGACAGTTGCTGTAGTCGTAGGCGCCGACCCACACCTGTCGACTCAGCTGGAGCGCCACCTTCTGGGTGCTGGCGGGGACCTCTTTTCCCAGCCACAGGTACACCTCGCTGCCAAAGTCAAACACCAGTGCCTGGCCACAAAGTAGTGAAAGTGACTTCAGCTGGACAAAAGTATTGGGACACTCAGTGTTGTGAGGAAAACACATCAGGGCCGAAATACTTTTTATTTAGTGTAGCAAATGTGGGCGTTTGAAGGAGAGACTGACCTCACTGGACTTCAGCAGGCTTACGCTGGGCATGGAGGACCAGGCCTGTTCGTGAGGTACCAGACGGTTCTCCATGAGCCTATAAACACAGTTGGACTCCACAATGCCGCGCTCATACAGCTCATCCTCCTCTAGTGAAGACTCCGCTGTCCAAAGTCCATCCAGTTTTTCAAAAAACACAAACAAAATGCATCCCTGTTTAACTAACTGCTAATAAAACCTAACCTCTTCTCTTGTGCAAAAAAAAAAAAAAAGCTATCACCTCTGTAAGATGTCCTTCCGCCCAGAACACTCCAGAAGTCAGTGGCCAGGCTGCCTTCACAGTCACACCCCTCCTCCAGGTGGACCACCCGGGCGGCCTGACAGCCAAGGTCCTCGTGGCTCTGAATGAAAGACGCCAACTCTGTAGCCTAAGGGACGAACGTCAAACACTGTTGTAGTAAAAGACGGATATTTAACTAAATTCCAAATGTATTTTTCTCTGAATGATCTGAACCCCTGTTTCCAAGCCAATGTGTTGTATTGAGCAGAAGCAGACAAGAGGTCTGCATGCATTTACTGTAGCTCAACTTCCCATAGCAGATGTCATGTTGTTCTTCTTTGGACGGCAATCTAGCTCAGACCAAATCAACAGCACCTCTGCTGGTTGCAGTCAATTAAAAAAAACAAAAAACAGAATTCAGACAATTATTTATATTATTAGTGTTTTTGTATAACACAAAAAGATTTGCTAACCAAAAAATGTATTTGAAATAAAAAAATATTTTCAAACAAAAACAAGTTTTGGTTGCAACATTTTTGGGGGGTTATGAATTGTTTGTTTTTTTTAGATGCAACCTGAAAAATATTTGCATACAAAAAATTTGCACACTATATTTTTTAGTTACGACTAAAATTAAATCTTGTGGGCAGGGCTTCCTCTATAGTAGACAATATTTTCAAAACCTTTTGATTGGTCAGCTTCGGATAATGGCGTGACTATATGTGCATGACTGCTGACTACTTCTGCCATCAATCAGAAAAAACAATTGGCGACTAAAAAAACCAAAACATTTTTTATAAAAAAAATAATATATGCAACCAAATTTTTTTAGTTTGATTAAAAAAAAAAAAAAAAAAAAAATCTATTTTTATTGTTTGCATATTATTTTTGACACAAAATCTATTATTTTTGTTTACAAATTTTTTTTGGTTACGAATCAAATTAAATTTTGTGGGCAGGACCTCCTATGATCAATATTTTTGAAGCCTTTTTATTGGTCAGCCTCAGATAATATGTGTGACTATATAGACGTGACTGCTTGCTACTTCTGCAATCCGTAAAAAAACCTTTAAATACAAATAAAATCAAAATAAAAACATTTTAATAAAACATAAATAAATATTTGCAACCAAAACTTTTTTGGGTTAAAAAATAATTTTTTGTGTTTGGACTATTATTTTCTGGTTTCAAATCCATTTTTCTTGTTTGAACAAATCTTTGTTTTCAAATCTTCTTTCTCAAATTCAATCTTGTGGGCGGGGCCCACTCTGAACAATATTCTTGAAGCCTTTTTATTGGTCAGCATTGGATAATGGCGTGACTATATGGGTGTATAAACCAGAAAAAAAAGATTTGCAATCAAAACATTTTTTGTTGGAAATATTATTTTGAAACTTCAAATCCATTTTTTTGTATGGAAATCTTTTTTCTGCAAATCTTTTTTTGGGTTGAAAATAGTTTATGCTATGGGCATATTATTACAAATATTTTTGTTTGTTACGACTCCACTTCAATCACAGGTAAAATAAATATTTGAGGATTTTTTATTGGTCAGTTTCAAATAATGGGTGTCACTGCTGTCTATTCTACCCTCAACCAAAAAAAAAAAGTTTGTTTACAAATTATTTTTCGTTGCGCATCAATTTTTTGTTTGGTTGCATAAAAAGACACATTTCTCTCCATAATTATTAGGATAGTCCCTATTTAGCATATATTGCTAATATGGCCGTAAGCATCTAGAAAGCACCATAACAATATCAGTTCCTTGTCAATGCGGGTACCTTCGCTTTCTCCTTCTCGTTGGCCGATTTTCCACTCCACAGGATGCAGTTCTCGGCGGTCACCAGCAGGAAACAGTCTCCGCTGTTTAAGGAGCTCGCCGAGGGCTCGGCCAGGCGGACCTGGACGTGCTGCCTTCCTGTCAGCCCAGACACCAGTCAGCAGGAAGACCAAAACGCGGACAAAAACGAAGATGTGTTTTCTGACCTTTTACGAAAAGCAACATGGGACTAGTAAAGGGTGGATGAGACTCCTGAGGATCTGGCGAGGATGAGGAGGAGTTCTTTAACTCTGGGGACATAAATACCAGGTGAGACACCAGAGACGGACGAGTAAGACGTTCCCTTTCCTCACCACTCACTCTTCTCTGACACTGTCGCCTCCTCCGACGATGTGTTGATTTCCATGAAGTCCTGCCTGACGTCCTCGCGGGCTGCCAGAGCCCGAAGAGGGTTGCGGGATCCCTGCGTGCGACGGGACGGACGTACGGCCCGACGATGCTCTGCGACGGCTGAGGTCAGCCTACACACACACACACACACACACACACACACACACACACACACACACACACACACACACGTCACCAGGAAGCTTTCACATTGGAGTCTTTAACTGAAACCCAGCCCACATTGGAGTGTTGGTCTGGCAGAGCAGGTCCAGGTCCCGCCCTTCTAAGGAGGTTTGGCGGGTGCAGAAGCCGTTCTCGGGAGGCATCTCTTCCTGGTTATCTGCTGAAGGTGGAGGGCTGTGAGACGTCACTGCACAGCCAGTACAAGTACAGTGGTACCTCGGGATACGAGAGCCTCGCCTTACGATATTTTCAGGAAACAAGCAATCTTAGTTGTCATGCTGTAGGTCAGTGGTTCTCAAACTTTTTTTTTTACCCAGTACCATCTCAGAAAACACTTGGCCCTACGAATACAACCATAATAAGCAACATTAAAATACAGTAGCCTAGTAGGCATAAGTATTAATTAAAACAAGGCAGAGGTTTTAGTTAAAAATAATATTTAATAGTTTGTCCACTAACATTACACACAGTTTGAACAGTAACACTGTGTTTGAATATCTAATTACGTGATTATTTGGTGTACCACTAGATCAGGCCTGGGCAATTATTTTGACTCGGGGGCCAAACTTAGAGGACAAAAATGTGTCTGGGGCCGGTATATCTATTTTTAGGAAAACAATACAAAACCTCACAATAATGTCTGATTGAATGCTAAAAATGTTATGACAGACCGCCTTAAAAACGGAATGGAATTTTATTTTTTTCTATGAACGATAAAACCATGAATATTGAGAACATATGAACGTCACACCCCCTCTCAATCGACATATTTTACATTCAAGCCAAATGCAACAAAAATGCAACAAACACAACGAAATATGAACGTGAAGGGTAAAAAAACAAAAACCATCTACAATCTGATATGTTAATATATCACTAAGCCTGAGAACTTTCTTGTAAAAATCTCCTTCCGCGTCTGTCCCTGACACCCGCATTTCAAGCTGGCCGCTCTGGAAACACTCTGTGGAAACGCTCCCCACCCACACTGCTTGGTGCCTCGTCTGACCTGCTGTGATGTAGATTACCATAGTAACTAGTAGGGTTGTACGGTATACGGGTATTAGTATAGTATCGCGATACTAATAAATCATATTCTGTACCATACCGCCGCTGAAAAGTACCGGTCCGCCACACCCTAAGATTTTTTGTTAAAATAAAGCCAATAATGCAATTTTTTCTGGTCCCCTTTATTTAGAAAAGTATGGAAAAGTATCAAAATAATATTGGTATCAAGACAACACTAGTCACTAAAATATCATGCAAAAGCGCAGATTCCAACCATTGAAATACTTTGTATAGTTCAAGACTTACGGTCATTTGAAAACATCACTGCACATCATAAATGGCAGATACACTTTCCATCTAAAAGATCTAAAAAAAATATTTGGGAATGTCCGGCGGGCCACATTGAAAAGCTTAACGGGGCATGTGGCCCCCGGGCCTTAATTTGCCCAGGTCTGCACTAGATGGAGCCCCCGTACCACTACCACAGTTGGAGAATCACTTTAGGTATTTAGCAAAGATACATTTTTTTGACCCTCCCCACTACCAGCTTGCGTAGAGAATGTCACAGTGAACCTCATAAGATTCGCCAAAACATCATAAGCATTAGCTTATACTCTAGCTAGAAAATAACATACATTTGTTTTTTCCAACCGTTAGAAGGAAGGAAGTGACCGTGAAGGACAGTGCTGAGAAGATGAAGCGATTGATATGCACTGAATTGAAGAAATAAATAATCACAAACATAAGTATCTAGCTGACTTGGCAACGCAGTGGGAGCGTAGCACTGCTCGCCTGCAAAATACTGAAGCAGAATGAGTCGCTAACGTTAGCCAAGGATGTTAAAATAATATTTAACAGCAGACATTTATCCATTAAAATATGGAAAAGCTGCTGATGGTGTTTAATGGAGAAACAGAACATAGAAGTCCACTCTCCAATGAACATTATTATTACATTACTTTCATAAAAACTACTGTAGTTTGTACAACATTCTATTTTATACAATAGTTCTTATCTAAAAGTGTTCTTTCAAAGGCATGTTACAAGTAAAAATTGTCTTTTTGGGGGGGTCAAACGCCGATTTAATTCATTTCAATGAGTGACACTGTTTCGCAATGTTAGTCTATCAAGGTACGAGCTACGTCGCAGAACCAATTAAACATGTATCTGGAGGTACCACTCATTCTACATATGCACATTTAAGTGTTTGCGTGGTCCAAATCTGGACTGACCTGCAAGTGTGCAAGGTGAAGCTTCTGTAGATTGAGTCTCGTTACAACTGGGGTGGTTTCTGTTTAATTCTGGAGCTGCAATGGCTTCCAAGACATAAACGCACAATTAGTAATATTAAAATGAAGCACTTAAAAGTGGATGTTAATATTGTAAACTAACCTCTCGTTTCTTCTGCCTCAATCAACTGACCGTTGTTGTCATTGTCCTCTTCAACCTGCGCAAACAAAAGACGAGGATCTGGTAGTATCAGTATCAGTATCATGTAAATTGCCAAAATACTAAATGCTGGTCTTTTTACCTTTTCTCTCCACAGCGGTGGACTTTTCGTTGGAGAGGCCACCTCTTGTGCTTCAAAGGACTGGTTGGTCTGAGGACAACATTTAATAACAGAACATCTGGTTACGTTTATACAGCGGTACCAAGGGATGGGTACTGTTCACATTTGAACCGATACGATACCAATTCCGGGTACCTGAGAATCGATACAGGTACTCAACGTTACCAATTTTCGGTACTTTTGTGCCTGTCAATTAATATTGTTTTTGATAATAAAATTGTTTTTATTGCAACATTTACAGATTAGCTGATTATGATAACTGTTATATTTTGTTTTATCATCACATTTCTGAGAGACATTAGGTTGCAATTGCAAGTCCAATACATTAGATGGCAGTAGAGTATAGTTTATAGTGTCTTGTTTTGTTTTTTGTTGCTACCCAGAAAGTGTTAATACTGTAAGTATTGTATTTATTATGTACCGGCTGTTTGATTGTAACGTGCATCTTAGTTCTAGTTTTCATGATCAAATTTGGACATGTTAAAAATCGCCATGTAAAATCGCTAATGCTAATCAGTACCGTGTCAATAGCAAAGCCTATATATATATTAGCATTAAGCTAGAGCATTTTTGGAAAAGTGGAGCCTTACTTAACTTACGTTGATATGTTATTTAAATCAATTTCTCTGTTGGCATTGGAAGTTGCAACTTTACCTAGAGGTAGTTTGGCTGAGTCTGCTCCCAGTGCTGCCTGTGTGATCGCCAAGTGCCAAAATGAGTCAGACACCGGGCTTGAAGTAACGGGCAACCCAGGTACCACAATATGACACTGTTGGGTTTTACGTGAACTATTGCCCGGTATGACCGTCGGGATCCGGTTGGTGCCAAAAAAGTACCAGATTCAATACCCATCCCCATTGGTACCTCGGTTTTTGTTTATATAATCCGACAAAGACCGAATCGTACAAAAACTGAAGCAATTTTTCCCGTATGACATATTGCAAACACACTAAATCCGTTCAAAAGACCTAAAATTATGAACACATAACTCTCCTCTACCCTTCAACCTCTCTGCTCATCGCCGTCTTCACCAACAATTTGTTTGGACACTCGAGTTAGTGGAATGATACACGGGAAAAACAGACCAGTTTGTTATCCGCAGTGTATGGCCTGTCAATACCTGAGATGGTATAAAAAAAACGCAATCATATTAAAAATGGGGCGTACAAAAATCAAGGAACCACAGCACTTTTTAGCAAGGAATTACCGATGGAAACAGAAAAACGTCGACTGACTGAAGCGCTCAATTCTGCACTTTAGACCCCTCTGTTGGACTGACGCGTGCAATTCTCACAATACTAAAGCAAGAGGCAGAGGTGATGAACAATTGTTTCGCATAAAAACTAAAGAATTTGGCCCTGCGATGAGGTGGCGACTTGTCCAGGGTGTACGCCGCCTTCCGCCCGATTGTAGCTGAGATAGGCTCCAGCACCCCCCGCGACCCCGAAAGGAAATAAGCGGTAGAAAATGGATGGATGGATGGACTAAAGAATCCTTTGGTGTATAGATGTGACATTCGCGAACGAATACATTCTTTTGAACAACTCTTTTAAGTGAACGATGACAACCGATTACCACTTCTGACCCATTTCTATGCACATGCAGATATAGCGTCAGCAATTGCCCACCTTACTAGAAAATTAGTCATACTTAAAAGGGAAACTTGGCAGCATCTGAATGAACTTTTTTAAATAAAAAAATATACATACATACTTATATACTGTGTATTTATACATACACATATTATATATAAATACACATATTATATATATATATATATATATACACACACACACACGTTTTCTACATATATATGCATACATACAATATACATATATGCATACATACAGTATATATTTATACATATATGTATACACATTTATACATTCATACACATGCATCCATACAGATATATACACACACACACACATATATATACATATATATATATATATATATATATATATATATATATATATATATATATATATATATATATATATATATACACGCACGAACGCAGAATCATTTTTTTTTTATTGCATTTTTTGGTGTTTTATTTACATAATTTTTTAGGAAACATTGTACCAGTAACATTGTAATGTTTAATGTGGCACTAATGTGGTTAATGTAGCAGCAAACATTTTTGGGGGGATTTCACAAACACTTTTACATTACGTGTGTCTAAAAGGAGCATTAATATTTGCATTTCAAAATACGGGAAATCTCCTGGGAAATTTGGTAAAAAATATGGTATTTCTCTACATCACAATAAGTCACCATCTACTCAATTTTATAAAATGTTATAGCAGTTTATAGATGTAATACATTGCAATGTTTCCTTGTGAGGAACCCTGAAATATTGTGAACATTTAAATAAAAACAATTCTGGGCTCCTTCACCGAGCTTATATAGTTGAGACATTTTTCAAGCTGGCCAACATAATTTCTTCCTGGATGTTACAATAAGTATGGGAATGTGTGAGCTGCTTCTTGCTCTTCAATACTTATAATAAGTCTCTTATTTGTCATATCTGTCGCGTTGTTATTTGATTTAATAACGGAACATTAAACTATGCGCGTTTCAGACAGAGGCTTGCAGCGACTCGATCTCTGAAGTAGCAAAAACAAACAAAACGGGACCGGGAGGACGCCAGGAAAGACGGAGAAAAACTGGACTTCCCGGCAAAAAGTTTTGACAGGTGCAGGTAAGCAGAGGAGACGTACTGTAGGTGACCAGCACTGCAGGGGGGAGAATAAGGGGAGGGGCGGGGCCACGTGAGCGATGCAGTGAAGGCGGACAGGCAAATAATTTTCACAGAAACTTAAATAAATATCACATCATATTTGGGCAGAATTATTGACAATGAGAGTATTTTTTAAATTCTTAAATTAATTTCAAAAACAAATTGGGCTTCAGAAAAAAAGGAACTTTTCTCAAGTCGGGCAAACAGGCTGGTGCTTAAGCAGTGGTTAGACTTATAAAAGACTAATCCATGCCTTTGTCTCCAGCAGGTTAGACTACTGTAATGGCCTTCTCACTGGGCTCTCTAAACAAGCTATATAGCAGCTGCCGTACATCCAAACCGCTGCTGCTCAAATCCTGACTAGAACCTTGAAATATGACCATATTAGTCCAGTGCTTAGGTCACTGCACTGGCTTCCTGTTGCTCGGAGAATAGACTTTAAAACAGCGTTCTTTGTGTACAAGTCTTTTCAAAGTACATCTCTGACACATTACAGCCATATGAACCATCTCAAGCTCTGAGAACCTCAGGGAGTGGCCTCCTGCTGGTGCCCAGAGTCAGGACCAAACATGGTTTCAGTTTTATGCTCCTAAAATTTGGAATAGTCTTCCTGAAGATGTGAGACGGGCCTCAACGTTGGCAATGTTCAAATCCAGCCTAAAAACCCTTAATTGTGCGAATGACAACTGAAAGTATTTTATCTTATTTTATTGATTTTTAACTAATTAAGATGACTGTATTTTCTAGTTTTAATTTTAATTATTTTTCCTTCTTTTAATTTTCTGTAAAGCACTTTGAATTGCTCTACATATAAAAATGCCTTGCCTTGTTTATTATCTATCTACGCCACTAATTTTATTTTCTTAAATACTAAAATACTGGTATCATATGTTTATATATTGTATATACTGATGTAGTTCTGTTGTAGTTGTAAAAAATAAAAATAAAAAGTCCATTACCGAATACAAAAAAGGCTGATACGAATATCCGTCAAAATGCCAAATATCGGTGCCGATAATCGGACTGGATGATAACCGATCGATCTCTACTCAAGACCTGGTTTCCTTTAAAGATACATAAATTACATCTCTACTTTGGTGGTGGAGGTAGCAAAAGGTAATTAAAGATGCAGCAATTACCTGGTTGAAACACATGACGTACTGAGGTGTGCTGCTAGAAAAGACAGAGGCAAAGACGGGCTCCTGGGAAAGCAAATCAAATAAGGAGTAGATAAAGGCTGAGAAAAACAAACGTTATTTATCAGACTATTTCTGTTTAAAACTCACCCAACACTGAGGCTTCACTCCCTCTGGGTGAGAGTTTTCTCCCTGAAACAGTTTAACAAAATAAAAATGCATCCAAAGAGACAAGAAAAAGTCCAGCTCAGGTCATAAAAGGGTCAACATTTGACCGCCATGACGGTTTATTTACATTCCACTCTGTCGTCTCAAGCTACAAGTACCCTGTGTCTCCCCCAGACCCACCACCCCACCCAGGACAAATTAGTAGTGCTGCTGCTCGGAGATGCACCAGATCTGGTTTCAGTGGAATGGCAAAAACTCCAATTAAAGCAGAAGCTATTAAAATGTAGCGTGACAACATTTTATCTCTGAAGAGAAAACTTTAGGTGCATAATGAAAATACTCTCCATGGCATGTCATCTTGTGCTCCTGACCTTGCCACCGATGATCATCTGGTGCACTTCACTGCTGCCATTCACTGGGGCGGCGGCGGCGGCGACGTCGTCATTGTTGTGCCTTGCAAAACAGATCACATGGCATGTATTGGAATTTTTACATTTCCAGACAATAATAACGTTTCTACCAATAAATTAAGTAGTGCCGTCAATTTATTTATTTTCTAAACCAGATTGATCACACTTTTGAGTTTGGATTCATCCGTATTAATCCCATTACTGCGGGTTTACTCTGCCAGTGTCGTTTGTCGCCAACTGCTCGTTGCACATGTACTGGTAGCGTTCTTGCTAGGGGCTGCCTGCCTGAAAAACAGGTTTTGTTTTTAGATCAGGGGTGTCCAAACTTTTACCACATTCAGAACAATTGAAGGATGCAGGGGGCCACTTTAAAACCTTTTGTACATTAAAGATACGAAACTAATATATGTAAATGTATGCTAAACAAAACATCCACGTTAACTTTGTGTTACAAGTAACAAAGGAAATTAGTGTAATATGTAATAACTAGAGTTTTCAAAAATAACAAGTTAACTCATGGCAATTAAGCTCAAGTATATTGCATTAATCATGTATAAATACAGATCAATCACGCAATAAACTTTGACTGAAAAAGCTCTTGCAACTTCTCATCTATTCAAACAATAGAATTTAATCAGTCCAAATATAAATATTTTAAGATCATTCAAATAATGCATGCAAGTAATACATTTGATTATTCCTGATTAATCTAAATTCAAACAATTTGATTGATTAATCGGAATTGTTTTTAAATTATTGTTTGACAGCACTAACAATCTAAATAATTAATTAATTGAATTTTTACAATCTGTCAAAGGCCAATAAAAAAACAAGCTGCAAAATGTATATGTCATTTAAAACTTGTTGTGCTTTGTTAAAATAATTCACCATTGCAATAAATGCAAATTACCAGTCAGTTTTCTCACAGACTCATCTTTGCACTGGCGTACGCATTGACCTGATCACTGGCCGTATAGCAACCCATGCCCCCTTTTAGGTAACAACCCACAATTAAGGTAAAGGACATGCGTTTAAATATTGGGGTGTAAATCTTTGGGCACGTAACGATTTGATAAACTTCCAATTTCAACGACGATTCGATTCAGAATCGTTTTCGAACCAACACTATTCTCGATTCAAACAGATTTTCGCAATGTGTTATTTGGTATAATAATTATAATGACACATTTTCAAAACTGGTTACAATGTTAGAAAAGCTCTTTCTGGTTGCATAAAGATGGTCTAAAGACTTATTTTTAGAAATGTATTCTTATATCAAAATTTTAAAAAATTATAATATTATTAATGTTTTAATCCATTTAAAAAAAATTATGAATCGATTTAGAATCAGGATGAATAAGAATCGCAATTCGGCTGTGAATCGATTTTTTGTGCACCCCTATTGTGTGACTTTTCTTAAGACACCAAAAAGCTCATTTTTACTTGCCCATTCTGAGTTTTGCTTCATGGTCAATGACGACACATTAGAGGATGATGTCATCAAGTGAACCCCCAATTCACCCAAGTACTGACTTCTGTCAAGTACATCTAAACCTTGAGGTTGGTTTCTGAGGTCATAAGTCACTGATTTAGGACTGGAGAGAGATTAAAAAAATACCTTTCAGTGTGTTCCAGGAAAGTAGTGGTATCTGGCGTCCTCTGATGTGGTGTCTCCTCCCGCTGATGAAGATGTACTGACAGTGGTCGCGCTGGCGTGAAGGCGATTGTCTCCCGCCTGCTTCGAGGCCTCTGCCTCCAAGGGGCAGCCATTAGGGGGCCTGCATCCTCCCCTGAAGCCTCACGTCTCGCCCTCCGCGACGTCGGCCCGTCTGTCCTCGCCTCACCTGCTCCGTCTTCGTGCGGGACAGCGCCGTTGTGTTTCTGAGGGGCGTCCATGTTGGCGCATGTTGTCCTGCAGCGCTCTGAGCGGCTCCGCTTGAGGATCCCTCTCAGACCGGGTTCGGAGTCGCAGCGCTGCATCCCCTGCTCGGCGGCCGGAACCTGTGCGGGACTGATGTCGGGTTTGGACTGGGTGAGGCGTAACTCGCTGGGCTTTAGGTTGACGGACGAGGACTGCTGTTTGTCAGACAGCTGAGAGGACAAACACAAGGCAGGAAGCTGCACCGGGACTTTCTGGAGCTGAAGACAAACACATTAAACATCATCATTTATTTACATTGTAGATTGTCACTGAAGGCATCAAAACTATGAATGAACACATGTGGAGTTATGTACTTATTACCGTCTACTTTTGATATATATATAATATCTTAGCTCACCAGGGTGACTTCCTCCACCGTGATGGGTTGGGTGCGGTAGCGGGCCCCCTTCTGCCTGCCCCTCTCCGGGGGCCCGTCGCCGTGCGCGGGTCTTGGCGTCTCCGGCAGGGAGAGTTTGTTGAAGAGTGCCAGCTTCTCGCTCACGCTCAGCTTGCAGCCCTCATCGTCGCCCTCTGATGGCTCGGCCTGTGGAGGGTCGGCCACCTCTGGTGCTGCTTGGGGCAAACTGCAGTCGAAAATACACAGCAGTATTTATCATAATATTTACTCTTATAATTAAATTATATTGCCTGATATTATTAGGTTCTTGGTGAAGTTTATAGTCGTTAATTTGAGATTGTTGACCCTTCCTTATTTGTTTAAATTTCTTTAATGTAACCTTGGTTATAGTTATGGTGTTTGTTTATTTCGAACATGCAAACAAATACAATATAATATAATATATCACATATTTCCAGTTTCTTATTACAGCATGTAAGGAAAGGAGTGTGAAGAAGCACAGCTGTTTTTACCCTACCCTTTTTCATTTCATACCAATTTCTAACGCATTTGTTTTGTAGTGAACAGTGAATACATACCGTATTTTTCGGACTATAAGTCGCAGTTTTTTTTCATAGTTTGGCCGGGGGTGCGACTTATACTCAGGAGCGACTTCTGTGTGAAATTATGAACACATTACCATAAAATATCAAATAATATTATTCAGCTCATTCACGTTAGAGACTAGACGTATAAGATTTCATTGGATTTAGCGATTAGGAGTGACAGATTGTTTGGTAAACGTATAGCATGTTCTATATGTTATAGTTATTTGAATGACTCTTACCATAATATGTTACGTTAACATAGCAGGCACGTTCTCAGTTGGTTATTTACAGTGTTGGGACAACACTGTAAATAACACTGTAACGCCGTTAGTTTCGGCGGTAACTAGTAATCTAACGCGTTATTTTTTATATTCAGTAACTCAGTTACCGTTACTACATGATGCGTTACTGCATTATTTTACGTTACTTTTTATGTAGTATAAAGTGTGTTTTATCGGAGCGCTGCTGTGTCATCGTTCTGATTCTTCTTGTGTCACAAGCCGGAGAAGAGAGACATGTGCTCTGTGTGTGGGTGTGAGTGAGTGTGGGGAGGGAGGAGAGGGGGGGTGTGTCTGATCATGGCGGAGCCAGAAGTCGAGTTTGCTAACATGGAGATATTTTCACTACTTTTCTTTTGTCAAGCACAAAGAAATTAACATTTTAGTTAAATGTAAATTGTGCTTTGGATCAAAGATCCCATCTACTGCCCAAAACAGCAATTAAAATCTGCTGAAACAAGCTACATAAGCAACATGCTTCGACGAAGCTAGTAAAGAGAGATAGAGACTCCAATGACACTTCACCTCCACCACCACCACTTAAGGATTAACTCTGCCTCTGCTCATCATTCAGCACTGAAGGTACACACACTCTGTCAATCAATGTTCCCTCTAATTGTTCATGTGTGTGAGCAAACGCAAAAACTCCCTGAGCATTCAGTGGAGCCCATGTGAGCAACATCAGACGTGCACACTGTGGCTACACCAGCAGCACACCTGTCCCAAACCTGACTAAATAACAAGTTCAATCTCCATCCATCCATCCATTTTCTACCGCTTGTCCCATTCGGGGTCGCTGGAGCCTATCTCAGCTGCATTCGGGCGGAAGGCTGTGTACACTCTGGACAAGTCCCCACCCATCGCAGGGCCAACACAGATAGACAGACAACATTCTCTTATTATTATAATCAAATGACAGCAGTCATTTCCATTTCTAATATAAGTGTTTAGGCCCACTTACAATGACAATAACAACAAATATTGTTTTTCATGAACTGTGTACTTGTATTGTTTGTCTGGGTGGAGGTCCTGCTTTGGAAATAGTTTGTACCCCTTTCAGACATTGCATTTAGTTCCCATTAAAACATTCACATGTTGCACAATGAGATATAAGCATGGGATCATGTGTACATTCCTGCAACTTCCTGTTTTTAAAAATATATTTTTATTAGTATGTATTTAATATACTAACAGCATTTAATGATTAATATTTATACATTAAGATTTCTAATAAATGACACCAGAATAAGCACACATTTGATTGGTAAATCATAGAGTAACGACCTGGAATTACACTTTATGTGTGGTGTTGGAGTTGTCCGACTTTTTGTGTGGCTGTAAACGCATCACTGGCTAAGTGCCATATGTGCATGTGTTGGCGCAAGTGAGAAAGAGCGAGCGGCTGCTGTTGATATAACAGTGATGTGTTTATGGCCGACAATAAAGAGTTTTGCTCAGTAAAGTGATGGATGTAATTCATGTCCTCAAAGCGTCTCGACAGACGTGTTATTATATTTGAACAATGATGACGAAAATGGTTTTCTCTGTCGTGTCCGTGTCGTCTCGAAAATTGTTATGCGCTTATTTTTTTATTTGATTTTGTGCGTGGCATAGATTTGCCGTGCACAAAGGACGCTTGAGCAGTGCGCAATTGCACAGGTGCGCTCCTTAGAGGGAACGTTGCTGTCAATTCTCTTATATACTCTTTCATTCTAGACTTCTAGAGTGTTTGATTATCACATCACTCTAAATGTATAGACTATAAAGTTCACAAACATAAAGAGGGATGCTAGTGGGCCAGGCCAATATTTCCTTATCTCTAAACTAAAACTGGGGAAATGTGTAGAGTGTTCTGGGCTTCAGACATGATTTTGTGTCAGAATTTCTTGAGGAAAAAATGCCTGGTTAGGCTTTGTGTATGTAGTGTGTGCCTTTCTTGCTTTACAGCTATGCTGTTATTATGCTGTTTGTTACTTATGTATGTTATGTTGCAGCTATTTAAAATAGTTTTGTCAATTTGTTCTGGCCAGAAACAAATTGGCCTTTGAAACATATCTTTGTCTTTGTGTGTTGTATGTCGACCACATTGCTTAGCAGAGTTCAGTGATACAAATGTATGTCAAGTTGATCAACACATTGTATTATTCTCCAGTGCAATAACAGTACTGAAATGAAGGCTAAAAGGGCATTAATGGGAGCTTTAAAAAAAAGAAAAAAAGAAGTAACTAAATAGTTACTTTTCACAGTAACGCATTACTTTTTGGTGTAAGTAACTGAGTTAGTAACTGAGTTATTTTTGAAATGAAGTAACTAGTAACTGTAACTAGTTACTGGTTTTCAGTAACTAACCCAACACTGGTTATTTATGCCTCATATAACGTACACTTATTCAGCCTGTTGTTCACTATTCTTTATTTATTTTAAATTGCCTTTCAAATGTCTATTCTTGGTGTTGGCTTTTATCAAATACATTTCCCAAAAAAATGCGACTTATACAGTACTCCATCGCGACTTATGTTTTTTTCCTTCTTTATTACCGTAAGTCAATTGATAGATAGATACTTGATTAAGTAAATAAATATTAAATACATAAATAAACAATAATACAAGTTCTCAATAGATAAGTAAGTTGTGATTCACAAAATGAGATGAATAAGATTATCTAATTTTTTTATAAGGTTTAAGATGTTTATCAGGATTCGTCTTTTTCCGTACTTTGTAAACACTTTGAGTGTGAACAGTTTCTTAAACTGGATCCGTTTAGTACATTGTTCATTAATGCATTCCATAATTTATTTCCACATACGGATATACTAAAGGTTTTATGTGTTGTACGTGCATACAAATGTTTTAAGTTACATTTTTCTCTAAGGTTTTCTTTTTTTGTTGAGAAGAATTGTTGTAGCAGGTTATAGTTTGCTTTGTACAGAATTTCAGCTGTTTGTAAATGCACCAAATCACTGAATTTCAATATTTTTGATTCAATAAATAGAGGGTTTGAATATACTCTAACTGATCTTTTTTGTAACACGGTTAGTGTATGAAGTGTGCTTTTGTAGTTGTTTCCCCATATTTTTACACAATAACTCAGATATGGTAACACTAGCGAACAGTAGAGAATATGAAGTGATTTTTGGTACAGAATATATTTTGCTTAAACTAATTATTGAAGTGTTTCTCGCTACCTTGTGTTGAATATTTTTAAATGAGATTTCCAGTTAATTTTATTATCCATTATTACACCCAAAATGTGATTTTATTTACCCATTCGAGGTCTACTCCGTCTATTTGTATTTGAGTTTGACTTTCTCCCTGACTGTTAAAGCATTATTTTAGTTTTACTGAGATTCAAAGATAGTCTGTTTTTGTCCACCATCTCTTTAATTTATTCATTTGTTCTGTTATTTGTATTTTGTTCTCTCCTGAACAAAACACCATCATATTGTCTGCAAATAAAACTACCTTTAAATCCTTTGTAACTTTACAAATGTCGCTTATATAGAGATTAAAAAAAACAAAAACATACTGTACATATAGAGATTAAACAATTTTGGCCCCTTTATTGATCCCTGGCGTACGACGCAAGATATATTTAGCGGTGTCGACGTATGTTCGCCGAGCTTCACATATTGCTCTTAACCAGTTCAAGACCATCCCCATACCGTTCTAGTTTGTTAATTAAGATATGATTAATCGTGTAAAAAGCTTTTGTTCGATGCATAAACACTGCAGCTGCACACTGTCTATCATCTATTGTATTGGTAACGTCTCTCTATTTCCATTAATGCCATTGATTTTGAAATGTTAGCTTTGTATCCATATTGGCTGTCTGCATGAGTTTCACTTTTATTCATTAATTTGTCCAAAAAGTTGAACATTTTTTCAATAATTGTATAGTTATTAATCTAAAACTTATAAAACAATAACTTTCCTATACTCATGTTTGTGAATTGTGAATTATATTTATATAGCACTTTTTCTCTATTGACATAAAGCGCTTTACATAGTGAAACCCAATGTCTAAGTTACATTTAAACCAGTGTGGGTGGCACTGGGAGCAGGTGGTAAAGTGTCTTGCCCAAGGACACAACGGCAGTTACTAGGATGGCGGAAGCGGGGATCGAACCTGCAACCCTCAAGTTGCTGGCAAGGCCACTCTACCAACCGAGCTATACCGTTTGCTATTCAAAGTGCTGATAAATTGCTACTCTTACTCATTTTTATATCTGATAATTAGCAGGGTTGCACACAAATTTCAATATGGAAGACATTTTGATGCAATTTCATGACGTTTCGACTTTTTGTAAACAATGAATGACTTTTAATAAGCTCATGGAAGAAGTGGGTATGACACAAGTCTATTGAATGCAACACATTTTTATCAATAAGCGCTCACCTGATGGCCACCATTTCCTCGCAGGTGATTGGTTGAGTGAGGAAGCGATGGTCATTGCCGCGGCGTGCCCTACGCTCGTGGCAGATGCTTCCCGAGCGAGGCTTGAGGAAGGCCGAGGCCTCTGGGGCGGACGTCTTTTCCATTTCCTGCAAGTAGAAATGCCAAAAAAATGATACTCGAAACTCGCTTTGTTTTGTTTATTTGTGTCAGATAAATATATTGATTATAAGATTTACATTGACACAGTGTTTGCTTAACCAAGCAAGGGTCAGTTTCAGTCAGCAGCCACAGCTTCCTAAAATATAATGAGCACAAAAATGGCAGCGAGCACTCTTGATCTATTTGGAAGGGTCGAGGGCGCGCAGGAGAAGCAGCTGGCTGCCAGGCGGGAGCGTCATGGCCGCCAAACCTCACGGTGTAACCCAAGTGGGGCCGTCTTCGGTTACTCGCCTCGCCTGGCTCCACTAATTATAACTTTGCCCCTACGGTCGTCCGTGGCAACACAGCGCATGTAAAATTTTCACCTAAACGCTAAAAGGTTTTGGACGGCACTTTAGCGTCGGACTGCTGCACCTGTTGGAGCGCATCACGTCATCATCCTGCATGCTCAAGGCACGTCTGGACTTTAGGTTGAGCAGCTGACGTGACAACTGCTGGCAGATTTCTACTCGCCATACATCGCAACATAACGTTAGCTTTGCAGATTAAGAAAGCGTAGGGAGGCCGCACACGCCTCAGTCCCCCGTGGTGGCTATTTTTTTAACCTTTGTTTATCTGGGAATATCCTCTCCAGATTAAGAATTTCTTTTACAAGGGAGTCCTGCAACACACATTCATTCATACACCAGTGTGGGAGGCACTGGGAGCAAGGCGGGTGAAAGTCTTGCCCAAGGACACAACGGCAGTAACTAGGATGGTAGAACCTGGATTTGTACCAGGAACCCTCAAGTTTCTGAACTACTGCCATGTGAGCCACGCCAACCCTATTTCTGAAATCATACTGGGAAAACTGTAAGATGGAAGGTGGTTTATTTGGGGGCAGGATCTGCATCGTTAACATCAATTAAGAGCCTTACAATGTCTAAGATATGTTCACAATGCAGGGTATAATGCCTGCATCGTTTGTTTGTTGTTAAAGGGGAACTGCATTTTTTTTGGAATTTTGCCTATCGTTCACAATCTTTATGAGAGACAAGAACACATATATTTTTTCTTTACGATTTAAAAAAATGCTTCAATGATGCGGCTAATGGGAGTCACCGTTGTAGCCTTCAAAGTTCTTCAAAACCCACCGCTTTATATATGTAATGTAATGTAATGTAAATTATATTTATATAGCGCTTTTCTCTAGTGACTCAAAGCGCTTTACATAGTGAAACCCAATATATAAGTTACATTTAAACCAATGTGGGTGGCACTGGGAGCAGGTGGGTAAAGTGTCTTGCCCAAGGACACAACGGCAGTGACTAGGATGGCAGAAGCTGGGATCGAACCTGCAACCCTCAAGTTGCTGGCACGGCCACTCTACCTACCGAGCTATACCGCCCCTGTCAGATAAATATATATAAAATATATACACTGCAAATATATACATGCATAATGTAGTAACAGACACGTTCATAACAATATGTAATATGTTCAATATTTACCGTATTTTGGTCATTTTAAGCATTACTGGAACTGATTTCCTCGGCGCATTTATTTCCGTTTTCATAGCAGTGCACTTCCGACAGCAAATGTGTGTTCCTACTTCCGGAAAAAAAATGTGTTTTCTAATAACGGACTTGGTAACAGACAACGAAGGTGACTACTTTTAGACACATGAGGATTCACAATCTTATCTTATTTAAGCTGAATATATGGAGGATGAACTGCTGGTTATAGAAGTGAGCAGGAACAAAGGGTGAAACATTGGAGCAGACGGAAGCCGAGAGAGTGAGGTCAGCGTGACTTTGACGTTGTAAATGTGGAACTTTGAGCCATGCTTTTTTGACATACCGTATTTTTCGGACTATAAGTCGCAGTTTTTTTCTTAGTTTGGCCGGGGGTGCGACTTATACTCAGGAGCGACTTATGTGTGAAATTATTAACACATTACCGCAAAATATCAAATAATATTATTTAGCTCATTCACGTAAGAGACTAGACGTATAAGATTTCATGGGATTTAGCGATTAGGAGTGACAGATTGTTTGGTAAACGTATAGCATGTTCTATATGTTATAGTTATTTGAATGACTCTTACCATAATATGTTACGTTAACATACCAGGCACGTTCTCAGTTGGTTATTTATGCGTCATATAACGTACACTTATTCAGTCTGTTGTTCACTATTCTTTATTTATTTTAAATTGCCTTTCAAATGTCTATTCTTGGTTTGGGTTTTATCAAATAAATTTCCCCAAAAAATGCGACTTATTCTCCAGTGCGACTTATATATGTTTTTTTCCTTCTTTATTATGCATTTTCGACCGGTGCGACTTATACTCCGGAACGACTTATACTCCGAAAAATACGGTATATGGAGTGCTTACCCAAAATAAACCGGAAAAAACGTCCCCGTTGTGCTGGACCAAACGCACAACTGTCCATTGAGAGTTACTTTAATATTGATCATGATCCATGCAACACGGCATGCGTGTTATTAACTACTGTTGGGCTGGCTGTGTACAAACAAATGAAATGTGGGCTAATACTTTAAAGATACTGTAATATGATTGTTCATGTTTTTCAGTCAGTACAGATTGGTGTCCTATCGCATTGTGTTGTGTTTTACAAACTCAAATGCGATTTGGGTGCTTACGTAAAAGCTAGCTTATCTCTTGCCGTAGCTAGCTTTTACGGCTCAGTGGCATTTGTGGCAATTTCTGAGATATCAGTCAACATTGTGTTAAGAGAATTATTTGGCAAAAGTCATTAAAAAGAAAGAGTGAAATCGTTTTGGCTCTCGCAGTGTGAATATAGCTGAAATATAATGTAGTTGTCGCGTTTTCCTTTGTTTCTTGCATTGAATAAAGGGAGCACAGTCCATCTCCTAAGTCAAAAAGCTTGTATGTTAAACATACTCAGCCAATAAATCAGATTCTGATTCCTATAATATATATTGACATGAGAAGCAATAGCGTAATAGTGTATAGTTGACACATACAGATAAATAAATAAACATAGTCTTTGAGGGAGGGGGGTGGGGGTGCGTGAAAAAAGTCTGTGCCATAGTTAAATTTAACTGTGAGCAAGTTTCTAACAGCCCCTTTCGTGCATCCGTCCATCCATTTTCTACCGCTTGTCCCGTTCATGCAGTGTGTCTTCAATAAGGCGGGGTGTGTCGTGAGGGGTCGGTGGAAGAGGGCTGTGGGAGGCAATAGCATGATAGCAACTTTAGTCTTAGTAAACTATATAAAAGATAAAGATGAACTTCAGGGGGAACGTGAAAAAGTATTTCACTTGGGTGGGGGCGTGACAGAAAATAATAGAAAAACACTGCCTACACTTATTGAGAGCATGGCCGTAACTACAATTAAGGACACAGAGGTCATGTCCTTGATCATTTTCTAAGTGACAAAAAGAAGATGATATTACTGACTGCAAATGTACTTTGTGTAGGACATTGTGTGCGCTGGACTGTACAGTGCCTGTGCATCACCATGCGGTAGGTCATCCTCTCACAATATACAATCTTTAATCATGCACAGCCACCTACAACTCCTGCAACGTAACTCAATGAAGTCCACATATACTATAAACATCATCTGAATCGAAATGTGCTGTCAACAAAACATTAACATTAAATTGTACTGACGTAACTAATGTTGGTTTCACCTGAATGAAATTGATGTGAAACGCTGTTGGGAAAAATACCGTTTGTCTCTTCACAGAGATCAAGCCCGCCTGCCCTAAACTTAGCAGTGCGTAAGTCGTCGCGATCCGAGGGGGGGCCCGTTTTGCGTAAAGAAGCAAATGTCAAATGTAAATTATTGGATGACAAGGTGCCTCATAAATGTTTACCTCAAACGTACTCATGGTCCACATCATGAAGTCCACATCACTTATGAGAATAAGAATATCTCAGACTTCCGGTAGCTCTTGTGGCGCACGTCATTAATACCCAGTTGCCAAACAGAAGGGTGTATGTTCGATCCCCGTTCATAGTTAAAAATAGAGTAAGGTTTACAATTTTTGTTTTAATGATGTTAAAATTGTTTATTACGCTAAACTTCAGCATATCAATAAAGAAGTTGACTGTTAGAATATCATGCTGATTGTCAAAGATGTTAGATAATATAACACGTGATAGTTCTACCTCAATAGCTGTGTTTCCATTGCAGTTTTTCGCGAAATAAGAGTGATACTTTTAAAATTTCGATAAAGTACATTTGTGACTTGTATGTGTTTCTATTAAAGGATGTTTTGCGTCATGAGCTATAATTCTCGTAAAATCTCATCCCGCGAAACTCCACTTTGAGGAAGACATTGCAGCCACCGCTGTTGCCGTGATGTCAATAGAAGATTACAGCAGCGGGTGATTGGCTAAGGCAATGTCCTTACGGCCCCCTTGACATTGTTCTTGCATGTGGGTGTCTCAGAGTCTGCGGGTTGGCTTTTATTCCCGGAAAGGGACCTGCGAGACGGACCGGTGCGGTGGTGCCGCCTCGTTTGCCCCCGGCCAACTGATAGGATGTGAGACCAAGACTACCCGTCTTGCCCTAGTTGTCCTGGTTTGGTGTTTAGGTAACCTCTAAATGCGAAAAAAAAGTATTTCCATCATGCTTTTGCTAAACACTTCAATATCAAAACGTCTCAAAAACCACCTCATGAGAGTGCAAACATTTTTTAGCAATATTTGAGAGGTTTTTCGAAATTACCAGCTTCTTATTGCAATTTTTAAGTTTTGCGCATTTCTAGGGGTAATGAAAGCTTTTGGTATTCTGGAAATTCATTGTGTTGCTCAGGGTAATATTTATATGGTGCTGGGATACAGCCTTTCAAAGCTCCTCCTTTTTAACCTCTGTATTTGTCAAATCACAGTTTTAGCCCTATTTGAGAGTGCTCGTAAAATCTTGTTTCAGTGGAAGTAATATTTTCTCTGATATAGTAGCTGTTGTGGGACCCTGTTAGGAAAATGTACCGGTAATGCAATTGGAGACAATTATAAAAAGGGCGTGACATCATGATGGCCAGCTACCATGGCTCACAATAAAAAAGGGGAAGTGACTCACTTGAAGTTCACACTGGAAGAATGAGCAGAGTTTAGTCGTAAATGATGTCTGGATGAGTAGGATTAATTTGCTGATAGGCGCTGCGGTTGTGGCCAGAGGAGTTCATTGAGGTTTTAGAACTAAATGTCATTCAGAGCAGCATCCTCTATTAATACGGTCGTGACGGTGCAAGAGTGAGTGTGGTTGCCACAGCAGGGGGAGGCGTGTGAAGTTATGAATAGCAATCAGAGTCTTGTTTCAACTTTGGAGACAAAGACTTACTTTAAATAAAGACATCTTGGCCGCCACGCTCATCTGGGCTCTTTCGTCTGTTTTCACGTCTGCTGCGGGACAAAAAGAGGAAGAGTCAGACAGAGTTTCCGGCAAAGAGTCCCAGTTTGGCCTCGGTGCATATTTGCTCCATCAATTCAAAGCGGTGCTTGTGGTTTTGTCATCTTTTATAGGCGAATATGGCTTTGTTCGTAAATCTGCCAACACCGACAACATTATTATGGCCCTAATTCAACCTAATTCAAATGATATAACAGGACTGTCAATTTAGAAAGAAATGTGTCATATCTTACACACTCCACCAGGAGGTACATGGACGTGCCAGGGTTTGTCCGTCTGTCTATGCAGCCAGAACACTGCCAGTAAGATTTGGTGTCGAAAAAAGAAATTAACACTGTAGAAAAAGTTGTATTGGAAACCAAAACAAGTTTTGGCAACAAATAAATACAAACACGAAAAAATACAATATATACGGTGGATAATTTTTTGTTTTCGATGCCAATATTAATATTTTTGTACACTTTTATTTATTGTGTGCGTTTCAAAGGTTTTTCTCGTCTCTTTTTTACGGTTTTGCTTCTTTTTTTACGGTTTCAAACTAATGGCAGTGTTTTAGCATGAGGGGCGTGTGCCTGTGGGCGGACCTTACAACACGTTTACCCGGAAGCAGTTTTACGAGACTGTAAAAACACCGTAGAAGAAGAAAGGAGAACAAATGGCGTCTAAATCAAGTGTATAAGTTATATGATATCTTCATGTTATCCTAGCCGTACTTTGAGGATGTCGTATAAGCGGTACAGAAACTGATTATGTATTTTTAAATTATCCATGTTTGTCTCGATATAGCCATGTTATTTGGCGAAACTCCATATTCCCGAGCGCGGCCACCGCTGCTGCTCACTGCTCCCCTTACCTCCCAGGGGTTGCAACAAGGGGATGGGTCAAATGCAGAGAGTAATTTCACCACACCTAGCTTTAACTTATATGGAACATATATACTTTGTTACATTCCCACGCAGAGAAAAGATTAACTTTAAAATGCAAGTGTAGCTGCATTTATTCATTTAAAACATTAAACACCAAACATGAAAGCTTGGTGTTACGAGAGTAACCAATTTGTGTTAAAATACGAGACTTCGACTTTCGTAATGTTCAACGACTTGCGGCGGTTCTTCCTCTTGTTGCCCCGGGAGGGAGCCTCATATCCAGGCTGTGGAGACAAACCTCATGCACGGAACTTTTTTCAGCGTTTGGAAGTAAAACTTTACATGTGATCTCTTTTTCTTTCTACGTTTACATCTAAATAGGTGGACTCATGTCTTATTGTGTGTCTTATTGTGTCTTATTGTAAAAGATACAGTATCTTATTTTGACTGTAAAAATTAACAATGTGCTGAAACTACTGCTATTGTGATGCATTTTCTTGCCTTTATCGCAAATAATACCAAATAGGGGAATGCATTCAGATATCCTAAATAATATTTCACATAATATTTACATTTAAAGTACAACCTACAACATATTTTTAAAACAACTGCTATAATGTAGAGCTGTGGGATTATATACAATATTTTTTTAAATAGCCTGGACTTTACATATAAACAGTTTTATTAACAATTACATTAAAACATCTTTAAAAATAATATCTGAGTAGTACTTTGTGATTTTGCTGTATTTAATTCAACAAGAAAGACCAAAAAGATCTCTGCCTTTGTGGGACATCTGGACTTCCTTCACGGGTGTGTTTCTGAGACGATATCCAACTACAGAACATCGTCATCGAGTGAGCAAAGCTGATGCTTGACTGTTAGATTTGATATAAAAATTAAGCAATTATATAATAAATCCTTCATAAACTGTATCATAACTAATAAATATGAGTCATTGCTTTAAAGTTATTTTATTTGCTTTGTAAAAAGAATTTATACGGTACATAGAAATAAATTAAACATTTAATAAATAACAGAAATATATCCTAATAACCACTTAGTGCTGAAATCAAATGCATATATCAAACCAATTGTGAAAGTAACAAAGTTGACCAGAGTTCTTTACGAAGTAGTCAGAGTATTAAAAGTAGGTCACTGTGTTATGTTTTCAAATACAAGATTTCTTTCTGAGCAGGAGATGAATCTGCTGACAGCAGCACATACAGTACAGGCCCACTCAAGATAAATGTAAAAAAGTACTTTTGCTTCATAATTTCATGTTTTGAAGCTTTTTTAAACTCCTTTCTTCTTCTACAGTGTTTTACTTGATGCAAATATTTATTAAGGTGGTCCCATATCTCCATTTTATATTTGTACATTTTTCAAAAATACTTTTTAAGGCCATTTCCATGCAAACAGAATGAGCTTTTCCAACCTGTAACCTGTTTTGAAAAGGTTCATTATAATTATTATACCAAATATGGCTAGAATCTGTTTAAATCGAGTATCGATTCCGAATCGTATTGTCACCCCAGGATTCGAATTGGATTGAATCATTAGGTGTTGTAATGTTTACAATGGCCATTAATTTGAATACAGTTGTACCTTGTTTATTGTTAGACACCCGCATCAAAAGAGAAGACAAAAAACGAATCGTACAAAAAGTAAAGCAATTTTTCCCACTCATAATAATGTAAATCCAATTATTGCCTTCCGGATAGAAAAGTGACATTCACAAACGAATCCAGTCATTTGATCGGTTCTTTTAAGTGAACCATTACAACCGATTCGAAGTTGTGAGCCGTATTTATGTACATACAATGTCACCTGACGGACAACTGGACTAAACATTGTAACTTTTTGAAATAATTTTTAGTTTGAATTGTTTTTGCTTTTTTATTCTTATTTTATTTAGTTACTTTTTAAAAAATTCCGATTCACTTTTATGGTCCATCGTTGTGATGTAGGTCAAGAGTACACATACTAGGTAGGGTAGTACAATTTTGTATTAAATTTTTATTATGTTCAAATTTTATTTACAGTTTTATTTACATTTTATTCATACTTAATAAAAAGCTTCAAAGTTATTCCTAAGAGAGAAAATTCAAAATAATGATATCACTGTCACTTATAAAAAAATATAAAAAAATGTTTTCAATTAGTTTTTATAATCGATTCTTGAAAATTATGAATCGATTTAGAATTGAGATGGAAAAAATTACGGTTCGGATGTGAATCGATTTTTGTGCATCCCTAATTAGCACCACAGTGTATGATAAAACCCTAGTTTGTGTATGTGGTGTCCATTAAATTTACCTTCACTCTTCTCTTCCTCGGCATCCACCGGCCTAGAAGAGAAGCAAAATGACATCACAAAATATGACTGAGGGCGCTGGCTGGATAACACCAAGTGGTCGAGCGCCCCAACACCTACCCGCTAGTATGCTCCATCTCATTGGCCGTGATCGGCTGAGTCCTGAAACGCTCGTTGTTCTTGCGGGCGCCGCTCGACCCGCAGGGGAGGTAACGTCTGGTGCGGCGGCGGTGAGCCCCGTCTGAGGCCGGCTTCACCGCCAGGTCCAGAGAGGAAGTGGCTCGGCCGTCATCCGCACAGCTAACACACACACACACACACACACACACACACACACACACACACACACACACAGAGGGAGGACATCGGTTTTTAGTATGGAAGAAAATGTGACCTATTGTCAAAATGTGTTGTGGGCACCCTTCTATATTATGGCACCCTTCTGTTAGGTTGCCTACACACATCTAAGTACAAATGTCATGAAGGTGAGGCGTACGCTTTGTCCGACGTCTCTTCACCACTTTCAGCCTGCTGTAGAAGAGCACTCTTCAGCTGGCCGACTGACACCCGAGTGTGGAGCTGCTGGACTTGGTGCCCCTCCCCTCCTGGCATGTTGGCACAGTCCTGAGAACCCTTCCTGAGTGGGTGCAGAGGCAGACAGGGAGATGTAGTCATGGCAACACTGAGCATGGCAACTACCCTAAATGTATATACAGTAACTGTATTAAAAGCAAACACCCTTTTGGCCACATTGTGGTTTTTTTGTGATTGTTGCGGCCTAAAATGCTTGAACAAATAACTGTATTGATGTTTAACTCGTTTTAACACACATACCGTATTTTTCTGACTATAAGTCGCAGTTTTTTTCATAGTTTGGCCGCGGGTGTGACTTATACTCAGGAGCGACTTATGTGCGAAATTATTAACACATTACCGTAAAATATCAAATAATATCATTCACGTAAGAGACTAGACGTATAAGATTTCATGGGATTTAGCGATTAGGAGTGACAGATTGTTTGGTAAACGTATAGCATGTTCTATATGTTATAGTTATTTGAATGACTCTTACCATAATGTTATGTTAACATACCAGTTGGTTATTTATGCCTCATATAACGTACACTTATTCAGCCTGTTGTTCACTATTCTTTATTTATCTTAAATTGCCTTTCAAATGTCTAGTCTTGGTGTTGGGTTTTATCAAATAAATTTCCCCCAAAAAGTGCGACTTATGTTTTTTTTCCTTCTTTATTATGCATTTTCGGCCGGTGCGACTTATACTCCAGAGCGACTTATACTCCGAAAAATGCGGTACTTAAAAGTAGACACTGGATGGCATTGTCTAATTTAGAGGTGTCCAAAGCGAAGCACGGGGGCCATTTGCGACACGCAGCTAACTTATTAAACGACTGCGGCACATTCTAAAAATACTATTACAAAAAAAACATTACAAAAGTGGAATGAAAGAGCATAGAGGTGAAATGTAACAAGAAAAAGTTGCAATGTTGACTCTAATAACAATGTCGCATGCAGGCAGATTTTTAAGGCCAATTAGTTTTTATCAAATTTTACACTTTTTTTTTTTTTAGAACATATTGTATATTTTGTGTGGTTGCCATAAATAAACATTTTGTATTACAAAAAGGGGTATTAAACAAACAAATAAAAAAAACATTTTAAAACGTGTCTAAATTGTAAAAAAAAAAAAACATTTTCTTAATGCATGACTTTTTTAACAATTTTTTGACAAAACAGTTTTTTGAGGGCATACAACATTAAAAATAAATGAATAAAACTGATGTAGAGATCTAAGCTTAGAAAAAAAAAAAAATATATATATATATATATATATATATATATATATATATATTAGGGCTGCAACAACTAATCGATTAAATCAATTAAAATCGATTATAAAAATAGTTGCCGATTAATTTAATCATAGATTCGTTGGATCTACGCTATGCGCATGCGCAGAGGCTTTTTTTTTTTTTTTTTTTTTTTTTTTAAATAAACCTTTATTTATAAACTGCAACATTTACAAACAGCTGAGAAACAATAATCAAAATAAGTATGGTGCAAGTATGCTGTTTTTTTTCCCAATAAAATACTGGATAGGACAGAAATGTAGTTTGTCTGTTTTATCCGATTATTAATCGATTAATCGAAGTAATAATCGACAGATTAATCGATTATCAAATTAATCGTTAGTTGCAGCCTTAATAAATATATACACAGTATATTAATTATTTTTTAACATTTCATGACAGAGGGTCTCCGGGTCCCATGGAACAAACTTGAGGGGAGCCCAAAAGGTTAATTGGTGTATTGGTTTGAAAATGAAAAATGTCAAAATGGCCCCCGCATTGCATTGATTTTTCAGTGTGCTTCCCTCAGTTGAAAAAGTTTCATCACCACTGTTCTAATTAATGCACTTAAATTCATCGTAACTAATGATAGCAAGAATTAATTATGATTATAGAAAGAAACACCATAATTTGTGTTGGTAAATGAGGAAAAAATATGAGATTATCGTCACACTTAAATTTCTATAACATGTAAATGTTGCAAGGGCAGCATTACAAAAGAAAATAGATTAACAAGGAATAAACAACGAGATAAAGATTTATATACAACATTACCCAGAAGGCTTAGCGCTGTAGACAGGAACAGGAAGTAGGTCTAAATTACACGGGAGAATGACAATTGCGCCGTCTGATCAATAAAGAGTTGATATATTGTTCCACGTTGCTGTTCCTGCTACATCAACAAAAGAAACAAACATGAGTTTTGATTTAACAGTTGACATGCGCGCTTGAGCGATGCTCAGAGACCAATTTGATTGGGGAAAATGACGCTGATTAGCAAAATTGTGCGTGGAAGTTGCGGGCATTGGACGAGTTTGAGATGTTGCGCATAATTTGCGGGGATTGGTTCAATTTGCGTGAACTGGCGCGATGGTAACATCGCAAAATACTGGAAGGACTTTATAATCCTCATGAGATGACAGACATGTTAATGTTGGCTGTGTTAACGCTTGTGTGTGCGTGCGTGCGTGCGTGCGTGCGTGCGTGCGTGCGTGCGTGTGTGTGTTTTTAAACGCACCGGATGGCTTTAAAGTGGGTCACACTGGTTTATACTTAGAAATTTGCAGAGCAATGACTGCAATTAATTTAAATAGATAAACTTTTAACATCCACATAAGCAAAAATCTATGCTGTATTAATTTCATAAATAAAAAAAAATCTAACTTTTGACTTATCTTTGTAGTTTAAACATATTTTCTAAATCTTGTGGCACAATATCACACAAGTCTTAACATTTAAAAAAAATACAAAAAAATTATCAAGTTTTATATAAAATGTATTTTTTTTAAATATAAAATAAAAAACAAATAATAAAATTATAAATAAAAAAATACATTCAAAACTATTCAAGTTATTAGATTATGATTTGTTTCAGTCAAAATATGATGTTTAAAAAAAAAAAATGGTAGGCATCAGAAGCCATGTTTGGTTTTCTTTGTTAGTGCTCTTAATCAAAGTTGGCTTAAAGGGGGACAAAACACAGTTAGTCATTGACAATATTTACAATTGCTGATATTAATGACTCACCCTTTGGAGCCGGTGGGTTCTGAAAGAGGGTCCGACCCATTCTGGACGCCGTGCATCTTTCCGTTCACTTCCTGGCCATGTGAGCGGGGGTCCGTCACCTCTCTGTTCACCCGCTGGGGGGTCAAGTCCTCCATGTTGCCGAAGCGCTCGGCCAGTTCCCGCCTCCTCTCCGCCTTGTAGCGGGCGATCCGCTCCGACCTGGGCTCCAGGACCAGCTCCTCCATGGCGTCCCTCTCAAGGATTCAGTTCAAAAAGCATTTAAAAAGGGCCTCAAAGAAAAGGGGTCTCCCATGGGACTCCAAGACACATCCATCAATAGAGGGTCCTAAATGAGAAATACAACTGGACTTCATCAACCCTCCTCACTCTCTCTCTCTCTGTGGCAAGTAAGCTGAGCTTCAGCATGCTGGAATCTCCCATTGCACTGAAACACAACACCAAAAGATCCTCTACGGCCCACACAGGCCTGCCTCGTGAGTCTGCACCCTCGCCGTTTCACAACGCACAAGCAATTTAATCCACACGCTTAACACCGAGCACCCCACTGGTGCCCCCCAATCTCAGGTAGTCGGGTTTTCAATAAATAGACATTTTTTCCCCAACTATATGTACGGAATGTTACAATATGAATATTACATATCACGGTTACTGCGACCAAAATGATTGCGGTTATCATTATCATCACGGTATAGTTGAATGTGCTTATACACACACTGAAATCTACCAAATGTTTTTTCATAACTAAGATTGGTTACACTTTAGTATGGGGAACATATTCACCATTAATTAGTTGCTTATTAACATGCAACTTAGTAACATATTGGTTCTTAATTAGTCATTATTAAGTACTTATTAATGCCTTCTTCTGCATGACCTTATTATACAACCAGTAAGCCATTAACTAAGAGTCTTCCCTCAATAACCTCAGAATTATTGCTTATTAGTAACCCTAACCCTTATATGTTCCCCTAATAACTCTAAATTAAGTCTTTGTTACTTAGAATATGTTCCCCATACTAAAGTGTTAACCTAAGATTATTAGAAACTGTTAGAGAAGCCACTATTTAGCATGTTTTGTGTTTCTTATGCTTTACTCATAGTTAAAGTTAAAGTACCAATGATTGTCACACACACACTAGGTGTGGCGAAATTATTCTCTGCATTTGACCAATCACCCTTGATCACCTCCTGGGAGGTGAGGGGAGCAGTGAGCAGCAGCGGTGGCCGCGCCTGGGAATCATTTTTGGTGATTTAACCCCCAATTCCAACCCTTGATGCTGAGTGCCAAGCAGGGAGGTAATGGGTCCCATTTTTATAGTCTTTGGTATGACTCGGCCGGGGTTTGAACTCACAACCTACCGATCTCAGGGCGGACACTCTAACCACTAGGCCACAGAGTGTTTTAGTATTCTCTGTTTTAAAGGCTAAGCTTTAATTGTTTTAAATATTGATTTGGACTGTGCCACGTTAAGATTTATTTACCGTAAATGAAAAGTGCATAACAAGTAAAATCTATTGTTGTTTATCACTTCTGCCAGGCGCTGTGGTGTCCTCTGTTCAGCGGTCCTTGAACACACCGTAAAAACACCTATATATAGAACGATCACTAAATATATATATATATACATATATATATATATATATATATATATATAAAATAAATACTTGACTTTCAGTGAATTCTAGCTATATATATATATATATATATATATATACACACACACACACACACATATACATATATATACATATACATATATATATATATATATATATATATATATATATATATATATATATATATATATATACACACACACATAAATAAAATAAATACTTGAATTTCAGTGTTCATTTATTTACACATATACACACATAACACTCTGCTCTACTCATTGTTGTAATTGAAAGTGCAATGCTTTGCAGCCAGTAGGACAGCCTTTGAAGGAGCGTAGGTATGGGCAGTGTAATATTCTGGGTTGGAGTCAATAACCAGGCGAGGTGATGAAGTTACGTCTCTTTACTTCATACTTCAGAACCGACTCCCACGCTTGCCGTCAGGGTGCGCAATACAACGTAAATCGTTGGCCAACCAAAATGTAACCACAGAACACTATACGGTATAGTGTTCTGTGGTTACTTTTTGGTTGGCCAAGCGGACGGGATAAATAATAAATGATAAATGGGTTATACTTGTATAGCGCTTTTCTACCTTCAAGGTACTCAAAGCACTTTGACAGTATTTCCACATTCACCCATTCACACACACATTCACACACTGATGGCGGGAGCTGCCATGCAAGGCGCTAAACAGCAGCCATCAGGAGCAAGGGGTGAAGTGTCTTGCCCAAGGACACAACGGACATGACTAGGATGGTAGAAGGTGGGGATTGAAACCCAGATGACAGGCTGTCCGCACTCAGGTCCGCACGGACCTGGAGGGGGCGTGCCTTAAATCCGGCTGGAAATCGGGAGAAATTCGAGAGAATGGTTGTCCCGGGAGATTTTCGGGAGAGGCACTGAAATTCGGGAGTCTCCCAGAAAATTCAGGAGGGTTGGCAAGTATGCCACCGCCAGACGATGGACCCTGTGCTGTTTTTCTTGGGAATTAATTATTCCTTCATTTGTTACCAGATTCACATCTTTCTTTCTCTCGTATTACTACTCGCACCGCTCCGCTAGCATCACAGCTAACGTTACCCATGCCGCTACCTCTCTGCTCCGCGAGGGCGTATGACGTGACACGCGCGACAGTATGTGACGTATGTAAGAAGGTGCGCTTGTTTTATGTCTCTGTGAGAAGAAGAGACAAGAAAGAGTGAGAAACGCCTGTAGTATAATGCCCGCAGCTAAAAACAACTGTGTGAGAACATATACTCGAATATCACGATAGTCATTTTCTATATCGCACAGAGACAAACCCGCGATATATCGAGTATATTCGATGTATCGCCCAGCCCTAATTCCTAGTCATACATTACAGCAAGTACGAGGAGGATAACAATGCAGCTAATGAGAGTACTCTATTCCGCCCATAAAACACACTAACAAAACATCCAAAAACCGCCAAAAATACTCCATACTTTACTCCATACATATTTCATACTCCATACAAAAATACTCATACTTTTAGCAGCGCCCTGAACACAGAGAGCTAACTAGCTAATGCTGCTATAGTGACATACTAAGCTGTTGAAAGTCCATTCTAGATCATAAAACATAACTCTCACCTGGATAGTAGAAGGATGGGGACATAAACTGAGAAGTAGTCAACTTTGACATCGAATTTAGACCAGAAGATGGCGAGAAAGATATGAAAAGACGCTCATTTGCGGCAACTTTTTTTTTAAACTTTTGTACAGATTATGATTAATTCATCTAAATGGGAAGATATAAACATCACATCAGTCGGCATCCCAGTGAGAGCAGATATTGTACAGTAAGTGATTTTTTAAAATTATGTTCGTAGTTTGTATTTATTGTTTAGCACTTAGCAATACTGTTACTTAAAGCTTAGTGTCTCACGAAACCTGGATATGTTCTTCACTCAGCTTCTAAAACTTGTAGATCATCCTCCTTATATTCAAGCACAAAAATATAAGGTTCTGGATCATCATTTGTCCCAAAGTAGTCTTTGTTGTCTTTCATGAAATCTGCCATGTTTAGAAGAGTTGTTGTTGTTGAAGGGAAAAGCGAAAGTTGTGATACATCTGTGAAATAATATGCCGTCGTATGCTTAAAACGAGCAAAGTACATAAGTATATTGTACAGTATTTTGTATTTCTATAGTGTTTTGTATATTGTACAGGATTGCTTATTATTTTTATTGGATAGTAGTCTGTTTATTTCAATTGTTAGGTTTTTTTTTCTTTATTGTCTGTTGTGTAATTTATTTTATTATTTATTTATTTTTACCCCATATTTGTTCCCACTACCGCACCTTAAGTTGGAGTCTTTAATCTCGTTATATGCAAATATAATGACAATAAAGTCCATTCTATTCTATTCTAGTATCACGTTATTATGAATGTAGCTGTTAGTACATTACATATATACTTACAGCGTGAATATTAAACTTTAATGGAGGTTTTGGGATGTTTTTAAGAGCACTTTATACCTACTCAGTGGCCTAGTAACCTACTCAGTGACCTAGTGGTTAGTGTCCGCCCTGAGAACGGTAGGTTGTGAGTTCAAACCCCGGCCGAGTCATACCAAAGACTATAAAAATGGGACCCATTACCTCCCTGCTTGGTACTCAGCATCAAGGGTTGGAATTGGGGGTTAAATCACCAAAAATGATCCCCGGGCTGCTGCTCACTGCTCCCCTCACCTCCCTGGGGGTGATCAAGGGTGATGGGTCAAATGCAGAGAATAACTTTGCCACACCTAGTGTGTGACAATCATTGGTACTTTAACTTTATATGCCGAATAGAGCGACTCACTTTACCTTCATTGATAGCTGACTTTTGCTAGCATTTATTTATGATTTAGAATGCATAAAAAAAGAAAAACATGTGTTCTTGTCTAGTGCAAATCCCCTTGTAATAAATTCAGATTGTAACTCGTGTTATTCAGATTCAAACATGTCGTAATTTACGACACTCTTCAAAGCATTGCCACTGTTGTCCGCTTGGAAGTGGATTCATAACAACACAGTGAATGGCTGAGACTTTAATCCACATTATAAATAACAGCCATCCAACACTTGTGTGTGAGTGTGTGTGTGCGGGGGACGCGTGCATTAACACGTGTGTCCCGAACTGTGGCCGTCAGCATTCCTGATATTTCAGCCTGACGCAGGAAGCACAATGGAGCCGGAACAAAAGAGGCGTGAGCCGTGGACTTAGCACCCTGCCTGGCTAAAGCTTCTCTTTGCCCTTAAGTTCACTAAATACCTAACAAAAAATACATGTTTCTTTATTGCACGTATAACTTTCTACAAGTGCTACATGGACGACTTGCGGAGTAAACGGACAAAACCTGGCTAAATGATGACACAGATTAAGTGCTGCAGTGGGACACCGACACAAGACAACTGGTCACCATGGAGACCAGCGGAACTCACCTCCTTGTCTGGAAGCAGCAAAGTTAATCTCTAGCATCCCTCATGCACCTCATCGTTCCACGCCGTTTGCAAACAGAACCCGAGCAAGAGGCCACAGCGGCAAAAGGTCATGTGACAAGCTGAGGGGCATTGTCGAATGGAGCGGTGGGCTGGAGGGTGGGGTTATCGAGTCTCAACGCGGATCACCGAGAGGATTGATTCAAATTTAGGGATGAGCACACAGGAGCCACCCCGGTGCGGAAAAAGAGTCTCAGTGTGATCTGTACCTCATTGACCCCAGAAGGAATTATTAGGACACGAGCACAGAAGTGCCACCAGATTTTTGGTGGCTTTCACACACTGGGAAACTGATAAAATGATGCAATCAATTCTACGTACAGTGCAACCTTTCCATTTACAAACCACAGACCGAATAAAATATGCTGCAGTGTACGAACCTTGTCTCAGTGTGTGACCGTTGCATCCACCCATTGTGTGCCTCGCAGCGCCGCCATTTTGTGCCCTGTGTCCTGGCCAGACATCGGAATTCTTGCCCCTCTTGCATCTGCGCATGCGTTTGAATCCAAGGTTTGTTTCACACTCTAAACCAGTGTTTCTTAACCATTGTTGGGCAGCGAGTGCCCCCTAGAGGGCCGCCCAAAAAATCGGTTTCTCAGCTGTGGTCCGTATGGGCCCCACGGTACTCTGTTGTAATACACTTTTAGCAATAATGACAATCTCAAACAGAAGAAGTCTGGAGCTAAAGTCATAGAGAAGTTTCTTAAACGCAAAAAATATGACTAAAGTGGCAAAGCTTTTTTTCATTTGCATTTTACAGTTTAGTTCATTTATTTTTTTCATTTTTTTATTTTTCATTTATTTATTTATTTCAGGCAATGACATAAAAAATAATAACAAAAAAGTACAACGTTGACAACACATAATATAAATTAATATAGTACAAAAGGTAATGTATAGTATGTAATGCATAGTTCAACATATTCATTATTAATTTAGTTGATTTATTTAAGCATTTAATTGTATGTAAAAAAAAAAAAGTCCCTTCTTATGCAGTATATTTGGTTAGTACTTATTTTTCTAATCAGCCTGACCTAAGCCTAAGGTTTATTTTGTCAAATAATATTTGTGATTAACATATGTTTTCATATCATTTGACAAGCTTGTTAAACTGTAAGTAGGTTAGATAGAACTTTCATAAATGATTCAAATCAAGATGACCAATTCAGAGTTAATACTTGAGTGGGCTGCGGGTCCCTCTGTAGTGGAAAAGTTGGGCCCTCAGGTCAAAAAGGTTAAGAACCCCTGCTATAAACGACCAAATGTATGATTTATTAGGTTAAGTGGGTTTTTTGATGGTAAATCAAATGTGCTCCCAGCATGCCTTGATTTTCGACTTCTTCACATGAAACCATAACCGAAAAATAGGACATTACATTATTACATAGATTGTGCATTTATACAGGTGTGTCAAACTTGATCTAATTGAGAATATCGCAGTATGGCTGCCCTCAGAGGGCCATTTGTAACAGTGAATCATATATGAATATAAATGTATAAGGATTCGCCTAATGATAACAATAAACAATTGCCCAAGCATTTGATTATTGGAGGGTTTTTTTTACATACATTGTAAAAAATCTGTTAATTTTTACAGTAACATTTTTTTTTACATCATATTACTGGTAATGGAAAAATAGTAACACTGTTTTTTGCGGTAAAATTCTGGCAATGGAGCTGTCAGTTTTTTACCATAAAATCTATTGTCATTTTTACACTGTACAATTTTATGGATAACTTGCTTTGAAATGACAAGTCAGGCAGACATTTAAGTAGATATTTTAATTTTAACAAAAACATATTTGGAACGTATGATCATTTATTTGTTGCTTTATTACATTATATTGGAATTTTCAAAAGTATGCAATTGCATGACTTAAGGAATTGTGTGATTTCAAGTTGACTGCACTACATGGCTCGTGAGAGTGTGTGCGTGTCGGCAGGGCGGCTGAATACGAGGACATCTAGTTGTTGTCGTCTTGGCTTGGTTATCAATTAGAAAGTTGATCCATCAGCTTCTTGTTATGTTTAATATACAGTACTGTACAGCTCTTCATATTGTGTTCAAAGTGTAAAATATGGACTTTTGTCAAGGCTGGAACCAAGTATTCACATTGTTTCTTTTGGAGAAATTTGCTTCAATATATGAACTATTGCTATTTACGAACCCTGTTGAAGAACTAGTGAAGTTTGTAAATCGAGGTTATGATGCAGCGGCTATAAAACAGACAGGGAGTCCGTTTCCGGGGTCGTACTTGAACGAGCTGCTCCCCTGGGATCGGCCTGAACGCCAGCGAAATTTAACCCCGTATATTACATGCAATGTGAAAGTTGAGTTCTTCATGACGGGAAAATCATCGGAAAAGATGCTGTTAGCCATTAAATGTATAACTCGGCTTCACAAGCTTGGATTTTGACCAAAATTATATTGTAGGGGTGTCCAAAGTGTGGCCCAGGGGCCATTTGAGGGCAGCAGCTCATTTTTTAACAGCCCGGGAACATTCTAGAAATACTATCAAAAAGAAAACAAACATTAAAAGTGGATTAAAAGAGCACACAGGCAAATTGTGACGAAAAAAAGTTGCAATGTTGACTCTAATAACACAAAGCTGCCAAGCAGGCTGTTTTTTTTTTTTTTTCTTTAAAACTATCATTGCTGAAAAAATAATAATGAATCAAAGCCAATGTTTTTATGAATTATTGACCCCTTCAAGGCTCCAGTTACTTCACATCAAATATTCTACTTTGAAATATTTTTTGGGGAAAATATTGCATTTCCTTTCTTTGACAAAAAAGGCATAAAAAATGTTGTTGTTTTTTTACTTATAATCGACGGATAGATCTGAGGTTGATCTAGTGTGTTTAAAGTAAAAATAAATAAATACAAATATATGACTTATTTTTTTACACTTTAGGTTGATTGGCAACACTAAATGGTCCCTAGTGTGTGAATGTTGTCTGTCTATCTGTGTTGGCCCTGTGATGAGGTGGCGACTTGCCAGAATGCCGCTGAGATAGGCTCCAGCACCCCCCGCGACCCCAAAAGGGACAAGCGGTAGAAAATGGATGGATGGATGGATGGATTTTTTTACATTTATATGAGTGTTTTGGATCCCTTAACATTTTAGTGGGATTTTTTTTTTAACTGTCATTTTGCAAAAAAATATAATGAATCAAATCAGTAGTGTTATGAATTATTGACCCATTTAACGCTCCAATTGTTTCACATCAACTATTTCAGTTATACATTTTTATGGGAAAATATTGCATATTTCATGCTTTATGTTTCTCACGTTACAAAAAAGGGCATAAAACATGAAAAAAAAAGTTGTACTTTATATCGACACATACATTTAAGTGTTTAATATTACAAAATAAATAAACAATAAAATACTTATTTTTAGCATGTTTATGACCGAGACAATTTTTAGTCCCCTGGACAAACTTGAGTGTAATAAAATCTATTTATTGTCAGTGTTGGGACTAACGCGTTACAAAGTAACTCAGTTGCCGTTACTACATGATGGGTTACTGCGTTATTTTACGTTATTTTTTATGTAGTATTGGCTAGAAACAGAAGATCTGAGTGTGTTTTATTGCAGCGCTGCAGTGTCGTCCTTCTGAATCTCTTGTGTCACAAGAGGCGCGCTCTGTGTGTGTCTGGGTGTGGGTGTGGGAAGGGGGGTGGAGGGGTGCGCAATACAACGTAAACCGTTGGCCAACCAAAAAGTAACCACAGAAAGTGTTCTGTGGTTACTTTTTGGTTGGCCAAGCGGACGTGACGACAGGCTGTCCTCACTCAGGTCCGCATGGACCTGGTGGGGGCGTGCCTTAAGTCCGGCTGGAAATCGGGAGAAATTTGGGAGAGGCACTGAAATCCGGGAGGGTTGGCAAGTATGAGATATTGTCACTTTTTTCTTTTGTCGAGCACAAAGAAAAGAACATTTTAGTTAAATGTAAGTTGTGTCTTGGATCAAAGATCCCATCTACTGCCCAAAACAACAATTCAAATCTGCCTGGTTAGGCTTTGTGTATGTCACGTGTGCCTTCCTTAGGTGAAGCCAGGTTTACAGCTATGTTTTTATTATGCTGTTTGTTACTTATGTATGTTATGTTGCAGCTATTTAAAATAGTTTTGTCAATTTGTTGTGGTCTGAAATAAATTGGCCCTTTGAAACCTATCTTTGTGTGTTGTATGTAGACCACATTGCTTTGCAGAGTTCAGTGATGCAAATGCATGTCAAGTTGATCAACACATTGTATTATTTTTCAGTGTAATAACAGTACTGAAATGAAAGGGCATTAATGGGAGCTTAAAAAAAAAAAGTAGAAGTAACTAAATAGTTACTTTTCACAGTAACGCATTACTTTTTGGTGTAATTAACTAATAATAATAATAATAATACCTGGGATTTATATAGCGCTTTTCTAAGGACCCAAAGTCGCTTTACATGTAGAACCCATCATTCATTCACACCTGGTGGTGGTAAGCTACTTTCATAGCCACAGCTGCCCTGGGGTAGACTGACGGAAGTGTGGCTGCAATTTGCGCCAACGGCCCCTCCGACCACCATTCATCATTCAGTTCACCGGTGTGAGTGGCACCGGGGGCAAAGGGTGAAGTGTAGCGCCCAAGGACACAACGGCAGCGATTTTTGGATGGTAAGAGGCGGGGAGTGAACCTGCAACCCTCAGGTTTCTGGCACGGTTGCTCTACCCACTACGCCATGCCGCCCCTAACTAACTGAGTTAGTAACTGAGTTACTTTCAAAATAAAGTAACTAGTAACTGTAACTAGTTACTGGTTTTCAGTAACTAACCCAGGGGTCGGCAACCCAAAATGTTGAAAGAGCCATATTGGACCAAAAATACAAAAACAAATGCGTCTGGAGCCGCAAAAAATTAAAAGCCATATTACATACAGATAGTGTGTCATGAGATATAAATTGAATCAAGAGGACTTAAAGGAAACTAAATGACCTCGAATATAGCTACAAATGAGGCATAATGATGCAATATGTACATATAGCTAGCCTAAATAGCATGTTAGCATCGATTAGCTTGCAGTCATGCAGTGACCAAATATGTCTGATTAGCACTCCACACAAGTCAATAACATCAACAAAACTCACCTTTCATGCACAACGTTAAAGGTTTTGTGGACAAAATGAGACAGAAAAAGAAGTGGCATAAAACATGTCCTAGAAAGTCGGAGAACGTTATACATGTAAACAAACTATGGTGAGTTCAAAGACCGCCAAAATTAGTAGGACAAAACGGCGCTCGCCAAATACTCGAATCAGTGAAGCATGTTTAATACAAACAGTGTGCTTTGTAACAATTAGGGAGGCTTGTGTCATGTTTGTCCTCCTACAGAAACCATATTAAAACAAAAAATAGATTTTTTTTATTTCTTTTTCCATTTTTCATACATTTTTTAAAAAGCTCCAGAGAGCCACTAGGGCGGCGCTAAAGAGCCGCATAGAGCCGCGGGTTGCCGACCCCTGAACTAACCCAACACTGTTTATTGTATTGGTTTTGAAAATGAAAAATATATCAAAATGCATGCTTTCATTTTTCAGTGTGCAGCCCTCAGTGGACAGAGATTGGACACCCCTGTTATATTAGGTTACATTATTTATCATAACTCATTTCCATTTCTGATTTTTTTTTTTCAAAGTGAATACATCTCTATGAACTTCAGCAATAATCAATAGAAAAGGCAACTTAGTCATGTAGCATCACAAGAAAAAGTGAATATTAAAAAAAAAAAAAAAAAAATCTACAAAAGCAGGTGACTCTGTTGCCCCTTCAGGGACCTGCCTCGCGAGGGTAACAACGAGCCAGCAGATTGATAAAACAACCAACTAAAATGTATTGAATAAAGTTCCTAAATCGGTACTTTTGCAGAGTAAAAAAGTGAAAAAAACTTAATGATTTGTTCATACTTACGACGTCCAGCGAGTGCGGGCAGAAGTGGGCGTGAGTGAGCTAGCTAGCTCCTGGCCAAGCTAGCTAGAAGTTGACGGTCAAGAGGCGCTCCAAAAGTAGCCAGGAGGAGGGGGACGTGGCCGGGGAGGCGTGTGGCACTCACGGATGGAGAGTAAAAATAGACTCGATGGCTCTCAAAGTATTGACTGTGTCCGGGAAATAACCTCCTTTAAACGGCAACAAGCCGAAGAGAAGGGGGCCTATGTGTGTAGAGGTGTTGCATTTAAAGACAGTCGGGAAAAGAATTACGGGCACATGGTTAATCATATCTGCGACAATATAACTTTTTTAAATCATATTGTACCACTGGTTCATCATAGTTCATTATAATAATTATTAAAAGGTTGCTGGTATTAAATTGGCATATAAGTGTCGTTGAATATGACGAGCCGTCACTTGCAGTGGTGGACTGATCCAAATATCGGTAGTCGATACCAATAGTGTATCGGTTTGTTAGATTGATATTTTTCAGCTCTGATTGACATTTATTTTCACAAGTATCTTTTTGTTGCTTTGTTGTTCCTTTTGTCACATTATTATATGTATTTAATGGTAACAATTTCAGGGATAATGTTATGTAGAAATGGGATTTATGGCTCTTTGAATAAAAGTGGATCTTGTCTACCCGTTTAAAAACCTGGTTCTTTTTCTTCTTTTTTTCCAGCAACAAAACAATCACTGGTTGTTACGATAAGATAAGATTTGGACCAGAATAACTTATATTTACACAAATATTACTGTATTGCTAAGAATTATTCTGAAATATTACTGTAAATATTCCTGCTCTGACAGTGGTATCACTATTTAGAATGAAAAAAAATAAACTAGCATATATAAAAACACAAATAATTTTAAATTGTTAAATTTTTTAGTCCAGTTGGCAGTCGGGTGACATTGTATTAACCTGACTCTCGCCAGATGTTTGTAGTTTGTTGAGCTCCACACAAGGATCTGGGACTTCTCAATAGGAGATATATTTCAGATTTAAAAAAAAATCATTGTATCTGATTGGATAAACCACTTGTCCGTTATCTTGAATGACATGCTACTTCAACCACTCACATCGAAATGAACCTGTGACGCTGATGAGAGGGACGCTGGGAAATCCAAAACAGAACAATCGACATATTGGATAACGACAGAGTGAAAAGTTCAAAACCGTTCTCTGTTCATCTTTTAAAGAATTAATATTCGATAGATTCGACAAAACAGTTGCAATAGCAGAATCAATTGTTTGAATCATACAGTCGCTTCGGCGCTACGTCACATCTATGAAATCCCGCCCGGCGATCCTGATTGGTTCATTATTTTTTGCTATCTTGAAGGAGTTTGCATTGCCCTCGATCCCAGATCCTTGTGTGGAGCTCAGCGAACTACAAGGATCTGGTGAGAGTCACGTTAACATTGTATAGTATGTGCATAAAAAAACGGCTCCCAAACTAACGGCTCGCAACTGCAAATCGGTTCTCATCGTTCCCTTAAAAGAACTGTTCAAAAGACTTGATTCGTTCATGAACATCACTTTTTTTGAATGTTTTGTCCTGTCCAGCTACTCAGGCAAATCATATAGTTGATGTAGATGCCCATATTGGCTGTACAAATTTACTTTACAAAAGAGAAGTGTCTGATACTTCTCTTGTTGCCTTATTTGTATTTGACTTTATTAAATGTATTTATATTATTATTTGGTGCAGCTGGCCCGCAGCAGGAGGTGGTAGAAAGAGAAAGAAAGGAAGCCAGGGGGAAATTGCGGGGACAAGAGGAGGATTTGTGATTAAGGGCTATATAAGCGAACTTTTGATGATTGTTTCTTTCCATTCAGCTTTCGATAGCTCAAAAAGTAATGAGCACATTTCATGGAATGTCAGAAATGGGTTAAAGAACAAGTGATTACATTTTGGGTCTGATCTGGGTCACCGTCTAGATTCAGAACATTTTTTACTGTCTGCGCTCTCCAAGGGCATTTTTGGTTTATACTGTGGTACACAGTGGTTTGCATGTTCTCTTCTCTGTTTTCTTACACCAAAGTCAGCTGTGGCTCCAGCTCACCCAATAGAAAAAGGATGGAGAGACGCTTTGAGTGCAAATGTCAGCCATGAAACGGCTTTAATGAATCGCGCCATAAACAGTTTGCAATAAAATGCAAGACTCATGGTCAACAGTGGAACATCAGTAGAAAAATATCCACACAAACATTGCTGACAGTGAGCACACCGTAAATCCACCTTCCTCGCAATATAAAGACTGTGCAAGTAGAATATGTGTTAAGGTGCAAATACTGTGTTTTTAAACACTCCATAACAAAATAGATAACACGGTAATGTCGAAATATTGGACAACTCTTCCAGGCAAATAAAAAAAACTAGCAGTATTGAAGCCATAATCTTCACAAAATCAAGTGCTAGTTATGGAAATAATATATCTAAAATAAAAGTGTCCACTTTAAGGTGCTGGCAGTGTTTTTTTAAGAGTGAATAACAAAATATAATATATTTTTGGAACCTTTCATGATGTTTGAACAAGACACTCATTGATTGTGTAGGTGTGACTGACTGTGGAAGGCGTCGCCTGTGTCAGTTCTTAGAGAAGAAAGAGTGAGTGAGGGCCTCGGCGGCTGAAATGCGTTTGCTGGGCGTGAAAGTCAAACATTTCTGTGGGTCGACAAATGCGGACTTTAATTCATTTGTTGGCACCGTCGTGATGGTTTTGACGGACATGCAGGGGAAGGAACTCACGAAAAGGAGGTTGCACTCGTCGGGGCTCAGCGAGGGCAGCAGCTCGGGAGACGGGCTTTTCGGCCCCCAGGACGGCGAGTAGGGCACGGGACTGTCCTGGGGCCACTCCTCCTCGTCAGGCAAACCAATCACCCTAATGAACCAAATACATGATAGCAGAAGAATGAGTAAAAATAAAGTTACACTAAAATTCTCAGGGATTAAAAACTATTAAAAATTGATAATACATTGTTTTTAATTTTTTTTATTTTCAACGCTTAAATCTCTAGATCAACTTCAAGATATATCCAACGATTATGTTTTAATTATTTTTTGACTATCATCCCATAAATCTCAATATCAACTTCAGATCTATCTGTTGACTATAAGTATATATATATATATATATATATATTAGGGCTGCAAATTTTTGGGTGTCCCACGATTCGATTCAATATCGATTCTTGGGGTCACGATTCGATTCTAAATCGATTTTTTCGATTCAAAAACGATATTTCCCCGATTCAAAACGATTCTCTATTCATTCAATACGTAGGATTTCAGCAGGATCTACCCCAGTCTGCTGACATGCAAGCAGAGTAGTAGATTTTTGTAAAAAGCTTTTAGAATTGTAAAGGACAATGTTTTCAATCAACTGATTGCAATAATGTACATTTATTTTAACTATTAAATGAACCAAAAATATGACTTATTTTATCTTTGTGAAAATATTGGACACAGTGTGTTGTCAAGCTTATGAGATGCGATGCAAGTGTAAGCCACTGTGACACTATTGTTCATTTATTTTTATTTTTATAAATGTCTAATGATAATGTCAATGAGGGATTTTTAATCACTGCTATGTTGAAATTGTAACTAATATTGATACTGTTGTTGATAATATTCATTTTTGTTTCACTACTTTTGGTTTGTTCTGTGACGTGTTTGTGTCTCCTCTCAATTGCTCTGTTTATTGCAGTTCTGAGTGTTGCTAGGTCGGCTTTGGTTTTGGAATTAGATTGCATTGTTATGGTATTGCTGTGTATTGTTTTGTTAAAAAAAAAAAATTTAAAAAAAAATTTAAAAAATCGATTTTTTAAAAATGAGAATCGATTCTGAATCGCACAACGTGAGAATCGCGATTCGAATTCGAATCGATTTTTTTCCACACCCCTAATATATATATATATCGGCGTGGCGAAGTTGGTAGAGTGGCCGTGCCAGCAATCGGAGGGTTGCTGGTTACTGGGGTTCAATCCCCACCTTCTACCATCCTAGTCAAGTCCGTTGTGTCCTTGGGCAAGACACTTCACCCCTTGCTCCTGATGGCTACTGGTTAGCGCCTTGCATGGCAGCTCCCGCCATCAGTGTGTGAATGTGTGTGTGAATGTGGAAGTAGTGTCAAAGCGCTTTGAGTACCTTGAGGTAGAAAAGCGCTATACAAGTATAACCCATTTATCATTTATATATATATTTTTTTTTTTCAAATGTTTTTTGTTGGTTTGTTTGATTGTTTCCTTAATACCCTTTTTGTCAAAGAAAACCTTAGTTTCTATGGCAAACACACAAAAGATGTAATATTTTTCCCCTACAAAAAATTCTAAATTGAATATTTGATGTGAAGTAATTAGAGACTTAAATAGGTCAATATTTCATAACAACATTGATTTTTATTAATTATTATATCTTGAGCAACGGCAGTTTTAAAGAAAAAAAACAGCCTGCATGGCAGTTTTGTGTTATTAGAGTTAACATTGCAACTTTTTTTTTGTTTCATTTAATCTGTTTGCTTTTTTATTCCACTTGTTTGTGTTTTTATCTTTTAATAGTCATATTATAATGTGCCGCGGGGCGTTAAAAAATGAGCTGCGGGCTGCAAATGGCCCCCAGGCCACACTTTGGACACCACTGCCTTAGAGGATCTAATGTCCATACGGGCAGAATTAGAGTGTAATAGCACCACCTAGTGGGGACTTTGTCCACTTACAGTAGTAAAACATAATGTCATATATACATTAAAGTTAAGAGTGATGCCATGCTGCTGTAAACACAGATATAAATGAAATACATACAGTATCATATAAGGACAAAGTACTCACTCAAAGATTTTTTTCAGCTGCTGCATTTCACTGAAACCTTTGAAGAGCGGTCTGTGGGACACAGAAGCATGTTCAACGTGAGGTTAATGTCACCGTGGCAACCAACGACATCATCTCACCTCAGCAGGAAGAGCTCAGCAAAGATGCAGCCGGCGCTCCACACGTCCACGGAGAACATGTAAACCGAGTTGAGCAGAACCTCCGGAGCTCGATACCACAAGGAGACGACCTGCGGCGGCAAAAGTGTCGTCCATTTTTAAAATACACACGCTGGTTGGACCTTCAAGAGCGTAGCCAGTAGAAAGGTGAGAGCGCACGTACACCTGGCGTGAGGGCCCCGTTGAAGCTGTAGACGCGAGCCAGGCCGAAGTCGGCGATCTTGACCTCTCCACGGCTGCTGATGAGGATGTTCTCTGGCTTCAGATCGCGGTGCAGAACCATGTGGGTTACCAGGAAGTCCAAACCCTGCATTAGCTGGTGCATCACATCCTAAATGCAGCAGACACAGCAGCATAGCATCTTGGGAAATACTAAGGATGTCCCGATTAGGGATTGGTACCGTTCACATTTGAACCGATACGGCACCCAATTCCCGAAAACCGGCAATCGATACCGGGACTCAATGATGCCAAATTTCGTTAATTTTGTGTGTGGTAATAACTGCTGATTGTTTAATGATAACACTGTATATTTTAATGTAACATTTAAAAATGAGCTGATTATGTAATTGTGCTGTCTAATTGTTGTATTTTGTTTTTTGATTACATTTAAATCTCATTTGAAATGCAGGTGCACTTCCAAGACATTAGATAGCAGTACTGTACAGACCAGGGGTCACCAACGCGGTGCCCGTAAGGACCAGATGAGTCGCTCGCTGGCCTGTTCTAAAAATAGCTCAAATAGCAGCACTTACCAGTGAGCTGCCTCTATTTTTTAAATTGTATTTATTTACTAGCAAGCTGGTCTCGCTTTGCTCGACATTTTTAATTCTAAGAGAGACAAAACTCAAACAGAATTTGAAAATCCAAGAAAATATTTGAAAGACTTGGTCTTCACTAACTGACAAAGAAACAGATAACAGATTTGGTGTCCAGTTCAAAGTGTGACATGATTTATTTAAAAGTTTGAGTTATTATTTGTACAAACATGGTGCAAAGTAATTCATTATTTTTTTTAAATGTTAGTGGCTGGCTAGTTAAAATGGGATATTGTGATTTCACAAGACTGTCTTAGAAGTGATCATTTGAAAATGTTCAATTTGAAAAATGTGCACTTAGAGAAAATATAAAAATAAAGTGTTGCATATTGATATTTCTTTCTTTCTATATATATTTATTGTGAGAAATCACGTGATGATCAGTGTTTCCACAAATATAAATATCATTAATTATTAATAATAATATGTGTTAAAGGTAAATTGAGCAAATTGGCTATTTCTGGCAATTTTTTTAAGTGTGTATCAAACTGGTAGCTCCTGCGATGAGGTGTCGACTTGTCCAGGGTGTACCCTGCCTTCCACCCGATTGTAGCTGAGATAGGCTCCAGCGCCCCCCGCGACCCCAAAGGGAATAAGCGGTAGAAAATGGATGGATGGAAACTGGTAGCCCTTCGCATTAATCAGTACCCAAGAAGTGGCTCTTGGTTTCAAAAAGGTTGGTGACCCCTGGTATAGACTATCTCAGAGTCGTGTATAAAGAGAGTATGGCCAACTAAACAACAGGCTCCATGTTTGCTACCAAAGACGTGTGTGGTTGTGTCGAAACGAATTGCTGTCGTTTTGGCGTTAGTTTTTCTGACAAAACAAATCAAAATAATATGTCTGTATGACGTTTGAAACATACCCCAGCACATTAATTTACAATAAAACATCCTTTTATTTCGTCAAAATATAATATTGCGGCCCTATTTGATGCACTGCACTGTGTACATACAGTACATGCAATGTTTAGTGACCAGCAGGCTCACTAACACACTCCCGACGGCCCAATAAACATAACAAAATACGACCAAAAAAATAACGTTTTGCCAAAAATCTTCATTAGCTTTGGACCAACAATCTTTTGACCTATCATTTAGGAAATCGTCTGAAACCGAGTTGACCATACTCTATTTATCCACGACTCTGGGCCAGGGGTGTCCAAACCTCTTCCACTGAGGACCGCACACTGAAAAATCAAAATAGATGGGAGCCATTTTAATATTTTTACTTTTCAAAACCATTACATACATTTTTTTTTTTTTAACCTTTAGGGTTCCCATAAAGTTTTGTTCCGAGGACCCGGAAGGGTCTCAGTCATAAAAATATTAGGAATAAGTCTTATATCATTATTCTTTTGCAGAGGGATGCATATTGTAGCGTCCCGGAAGAGTTAGTGCTGGGTATTTGTTCTGTTGTGTTTATGTTGTGTTACGGTGCGGATGTTCTCCCGAAATGTGTTTGTCATTCTTGTTTGGTGTGGGTTCACAGTGTGGCGCATATTTGTAACAGTGTTAAAGTTGTTTATACGCCCACTCTCACTGTGACCTGTATAGCTGTTGAACAAGTATGCTTGCATTCACTTGTGTGTGTGAAAAGCCGTAGGTATTATGTGATTGGACCGGCACGCAAAGGCAATGCCTTTAAGGTTTATCTGCGCTCTGTACTTCTCCCTATGTCCGTGTACCACTACGTACAGCGGTGTTTTAAAAAGTCATGAATTTAACTTTTTGAAACCGATACCGATAATTTCCGAACCGATACCGATAATTTCCAATATTACATTTTAAAGCATTTATCGGCCGATAATATCGGCAGCCCGATATTATCGGACATCGCAAGTCAGTGCCTATAAAAATATCGAATTTGGTACCCATATCTAGCTCCGATACAACTTTTTCACTTCCGATATGATACCAATAATGGAGGTTTGAGTATTGGTCCGATAAAACATGAGCCGGAATCATACATACTTTTATTATTTTGCAGCGTGGAATGTTACAAAATGTTAGATTGAGTGAAATTACTCAAACATTCTAACACTAATACGCTTCTGCCTTGGAGACTTTGAATGTGTTTTATGTAATTATAAATATTTTATACTTATTTACATTGACAAATGTGCTGTTTTACACTCAATATTGTTCAATTATTAATAAGTATGTCTAGCTTGTGTGCTATTATGAGCTTAGCTGTTGTGCAGCTGTGAACTCCAAGTAGCCAACAGCCTAGTTAGTATATTTACCTTTTGTAAATGACTTGACTAAACTAGGAGAAATCACCAACTTTGTGTGTTTATTGGAGGACATCAGCGACTCTATTGCTCTCGGGTAAAAAGTGTTCTTAAATCTGTTTGTCCGGCATTTTATTGTCCTGTATCTCCAGCAGTTCAAAAAGTTTATGTCCAGGGTGAGATGGGTCCCTTATGATGTTTTGGCCCTTTTTGAGGCACCTCTTAACTGGCTGTCCAGCTTATCACAAGTAAACACTATGCAGGACTGCTTGTATCCGACATTTTACATGCACGCTAATACATGTTTTTTTGCTCATCAAACTGATATATGATGTCAACATCTGATAGAAAAAAAAATAAAAAAAAAAATTTCTTTTTATTGTCAAAAAATTAACAAAATAAAGAAACACCGTACAGTATATTAGCAGCAATCTACTGTACAGGACCTCTGGTTTATCAAAAATTAGAGATAGACACTGAATCTAGTACTTTTTTGGGACCGACCAAATCTCGCCGGTCCTACCGGGCACCGATTCACGTAAAATCCAACAGTGCCATGTTACGGAGACGTGCAGACTCAGTCAGCTCTTTACACTTCGGTACTTGGCGATCACTCCAGCAGCACTGAGAGCGGACTTAACCAAAGTACCTTTAGGTTGCAATGGTCAATGCCATGAAAATATTGACTCAAACAAAGCTCCATCGTAAGTAAAGTAAGGCTCCATTTTTCCCAAAATTTACTAGCTTGATGCTAAGATAAATCTGCTCTGCTACTGATTAGCATTAGCAATTTTATATGACAATGACACAGCTGGTGTGTAATTTATTAACACTTTCTGAGGCGCAACAAAAAACAAAACATCAAACCACAAACTATACACTACTGCCATCTAACGTCTTGGACTTGCAACTGTAATTGCAACTTATTTTCATACCTCCATACATAATTTAACAAGATATAACACCTGGACAGCAGCTACCATAATCATTTAAAATGTTGCAATAAAAAAATATTTTATTATCAAAAACAATATTCATTAACATAAAAGTATCAAACATTGCTATTGTTGAGTACCAGTATCGATTCCCAGATACCGGGAATTGAACTGGCTTTTCAAGGGCAGTTTTTTCAAACCTTAATGTTGTTCCTGGGAAGTCCAGAAGCAGAGTTTTTGGACAGGTAAGCAGCCAAGTCTTGGTCGATGTACTCGAACACCACAGTGAGGTCCAGGTGTCTGCCCTCCATGATGGCTGACGCGTCCAACAGTCTAAGTAGTCAAGTGACAGGAAGAAAAAGACAAAAAGAGACATAAATCATAAATACAATTGATATTTTGAACGTATGCATTAGGACAGGCGTCCCCGCAGCACACACAATTGCTAAAAAACATAAAAAAAAGTTAGGAAAGGCTACAGCAGGGGTGTCCAAAATGCGGCACGGGGGCCATTCGCAGCCCGTGGATAATTTATCACAATCATTAGCATTAGAGATGTCCAATAATGGCTTTTTTGCCGATATCCGATATTCCGATATTGTCCAACTCTTAATTACCGATTCCGATATCAACCGATACTGATATATACAGTCGTGGAATTAACACATTATTATGCCTCATTTTGTTGTGATGCCCCGCTGGATGCATTAAACAATGTAACAAGGTTTTCCAAAATAAATCAATTCAAGTTATGGAAAAAAATGCCAACATGGCACTGCCATATTTATTATTAAAGTCACAAAGTGCATTATTTTTTTTAACATGTCTCAAAACAGCAGCTTGGAATTTGGGACATGCTCTCCCTGAGAGAGCATGAGGACGTTGAGGTGAGCGGGGTTGGGGAGGCGGGGTTAAGGTGGGGGTAGGGGGTAGCGGGGGGTGTATATTGTAGCTTCCCGGAAGAGTTAGTGCTGCAAGGGGTTCTGGGTATTTTTTCTGTTGTGTTTATGTTGTGTTACGGTGCGGATGTTCTCCTGAAATGTGTTTGTCATTCTTGTTTGGTGTGGGTTCACAGTGTGGCGCATATTTGTAACAGTGTCAAAGTTGTTTATACGGCCACCCTCAGTGTGACCTGTATGGCTGTTGACCAAGTATGCTTGGCATTCACTTGTGTGTGTGAAAAGCCGTAGATATTATGTGACTGGGCCGGCACGCAAATGGCAGCCCAGTCAAAAAAATCTAACATGCACTTTTTAATGAATTCACCTTCTTTGAATGGCTATCCCGCCCTAGCAACATACTTGCCAACCCTCCCGATTTTTCCGGGAGACTCCCGAATTTCAGTGCCCCTCCCGACAATCTCCCGGGGAAACCATTCGCCCGAATTTGTCCCGATTTTCACCCGGACAATAATATTAAGGGCGTGCCGTGATAGCACTGCCTTTAACGTCTTCTACAACCTGTCGTCGTGTCCGCTTTTTCACCATACAAACAGCGTGCCGGCCCAGTCACATGTTCTATGCGGCTTCTGCATACACACGTAAGTGACTGCAAGGCATACTTGATCAACAGCCATACATGTCACACTGAGGGTGGCCGCATAAACAACTTTATCACTGTATGCGCCACACTGTGAACCCACACCAAACAAGAATGACAAACACATTTCGGGAGAACATCCGCACCGTAAGAAAACATAAACACAACAGAATACCTTGCAGCCTTAACTCTTCCGGGCTGCAATATACACCCCCGCTACCACCAAACCGCGCCCACCTCAACCGACGCACGGAGGGCGGGGCGGTTGATGTGTGGGGGCCCAGGGTTGGGGGGGCGGGGTTTGGTGGTAGCGGGGGTGTATATTGCAGCCCGGAAGAGTTAGGGCTGCATGGGATTCTGGGTATTTGTTCTGTTGTGTTTATGTTGTGTTGCGGATGTTCTCCCGAAATGTGTTTGTCATTCTTGTTTGGTGTGGGTTCACAGTGTGGCGCATATTTGTTAAATAATGTTAAAGTTGTTTATACGGTCACCCTCAGTGTGACCTGTATGGCTGTTGACCAAGTATGTCTCGCAGTCACTTACGTGTGCGTACAGAAGCCAAATACAACATGTGACTGAGCTGGCACGCTGTTTGTACAGATTGTAGAGGGCGCTAAAGGCAGTGACATCACGGCACGCTCTTAATATTGTTGTTTGGGTGAAGACATTCGAGAGAATGGTTGGCCTGAAATTCGAGAGTCTCCCGGAAAAATCGGGAGGGTTGGCAAGTATGACGCCGTCAAGCGCCATTCATATAAAACTTGCGGGCCGAACTAACATTCAATTTTCATATTAAGGTGCGGGCCGCAAAATAACGTCTCGCGGGCCGCTAATTGGCCCACGTGTCTGAGACCCCTGGTCTAGAACATCCATCCATCCCATCCATTTTCTACCGCTTATTCCCTTTGGGGTCGCGGGGGGCGATGGAGCCTATCTCAGCTACAATCGGGCGGAAGGCGGGGTACACCCTGGACAAGTCGCCAACTCATCGCAGGGCCAACACAGATAGACAGACAACATTCACATTCACATTCACACACTAGGGCCAATTTAGTGTTGCCAATCAACTTATCCCCAGGTGCATGTCTTTGGAAGTGGGAGGAAGCCGGAGTACCCGGAGGGAACCCACGCAGTCACGGGGAGGACATGCAAACTCCACACAGAAAGATCCCGAGCCCGGGATTGAACCCAAGACTACTGTGAGGCAGATGCACTAACCCCTCTGCCACCGTGAAGAACATGTTTTGCTTTATTCATTATTGATGTGTTTCTTGCTACTTTATGTTGTATATTTTTTACATGAGATTTCCAGTTCAATTTATCATCAATCATTACACCTAGACATTTGGTTTCATGTAGAAAATAGACAGAAGCCAGGAATGATAATTAGTGTAATAAATGATTTGTAGTTTAAACATTTGAAAAGCTTCAGCCAGTAATGAAAAGCAGTCATACAAAAACGCTTATTGAATGTTTGGCTCTTACTCGACCACGTTGGGGTGGTTGAAGTACTTCATCTTGCGCAGCAGCGCCACCTCTCGGAGCATGAAGGGAGGGATGCCGACGTCGCAGGTGTCTGCGCGGATGTTCAACTTCTTCACCGCCAGGAGGCGCCCTTCCTCGCCCACCTCCCTGGCCTTGTACACCTTGCCATAGGCGCCCTCGCCCAGCTCCGCCAGCAGCTCATACCGCAAACCACACGCTCCCACGTCCATGGTCGCCCCTTAACAAACTGTAATATTTGGACAATTCAACCAGAAACTTCCTTTTATTCCGGTGGCAACTTTTCATCGACTGTCAGGAGAGGAAAACACGATGGCACTCGTGCTAATTGCAAAGTAGTCACCATTTAGCTAGCAGGCCATCATTAAAGTTATTATTACGCCAAAATACACCTCATGACAACATGTTTTTACTTTACCTGATCAAAATCCTGCCTCCATGTTTCTGACTTCCAGAAAAAGTGGCAGCCAAACGTTTAGAATGCAAATGACAAATGAATCGGAGAACAATTAAGCTGTGCACGAGCAGCTGTCCTTGAACGCAGCACGCTGCGTTTAAATGAAACACGGAAAGTTGACACTTCAGGTTGGAAGAGCAACATCATTTACTTTGTTTGTGCTTTTTGAAGAGTGAAGAGGAACAATTATACAAATCAAGGACAACACCTAATCATACGCGACCATTTGTCAGCATGTTTATATTTTATTAGGTATTATGTGCAATAATGAAGGATGGGTAAAGCTCAGGTGACGTCATGAATTCATTAGTGCACTATGTTTTGAACAAACAATTTTAACTATGAGAATAATACTGTTGGAGTTCCAAAGGGATCTTCAGGGTAAGATCATATCCATTAAAAATTATCATTTGGATTATAATAAATCCAGAAAGGACCAATGTCAAGGAAAGATGCATTTTAAACATTTCATTATTTCCAGTAATATGACACACACACACACAAAATGGTAAACCATGGATTTATTATATTTTTTACGTTAAAAAAAAAGCTGTAGATTTCACAGTACGAAAACTGACAACTCAGGTACCAGAATTTTACTGTAAAATATACGGTTTTTTTTGTTTTTTTTACATCATATGTAAATATGGAAAAAACACATTTTTATGGAAACTGGCAGCTTAGTCGCCAGAATTTTGCTGTAACATTTACGGTGTTTTTTAATTTTTTTTTACAACATATTACTGCAAATTAAAAAACAGTAACACTGTTTTTTTCATTCTGGCAACTGAACTGCCAGTCTTATACCAAAAAAAAAAAATGTGGTGACGTTTTTCAATTTATAGTTATACACCGTAAATATTACGGTAAAAAATTTGCAGCTGAATTTTGCTAATATGATGTAAAGGCCACCGTAACATTTTACCATAATGTCTATTGACATTTTTACAGTGAAAAGAATTGATAGCTTTGAAATCATAAATCAGGCGGATATAAAAAAAAAAAAGTACAAAAAAATATGGTTTGGAAAGTATGATAATATAATGTTTGTTTGAATATTGTCTCATATTTAAGTTGAAAAATATGTGTATTTTATTCTGTCAAAATGTAAAAAAATACTTTTAGTAAGAAAAGATATAAAGTACTTTATTGACGTATATTATTTTCAGGAATTCGCGGCCCACATTAAAATAATCTGGCCCACGGGCCTAAAGTTTGACACCTGTGCTTTACTGTATTCACCAGTACTGTTACTTGTTATTATCTTGTACGTACCCATGTGCAGACTGAAATTAAGTGCATGCGTTACATATCCAATATTCATCAGGTTTATGAGGGAGCACGTTGGGGTTTTAATGACGTCCATTCGCTAACAGTTAGTTACAATGTAATAGACTACAAAATAAGTTGGAGCAGAGGTCTTCAACAAGGGGTTCAAGACCCTCTAGCAGGGGTGTCAAACTTATTGTCAGTCATGGCTGCCCTTAGAGGGATATTTGTTGACATGAATAATGCATGAATATAAATGTAGAAAGATGTCATGATGCATTTACTTTTTTAGGTATACTGAAATGGTTTTCACAAGCTTATTACAGTAAATGGAAAAACAGTATCAGGTTCTGTCGGTAAAATCTATAGTTGTTTTTTTACGGTGTATCATTGCAAATAAATGTAAAAAATGGTACCAGTTTTTTTTTTTTTTTTTTTTTTTTTTTAAAGGTAAAATTTACAGTTCTTGTGTTTGTTTTACTGTAAATGAAAACATAACACCACTGTTTTTTTACGGTAAAATCTATGGTTGTTGTTAAGATGTATTACTGTACTGTAAATGTAAAAATGGTACCACTGTTTACATTAACTTATGTTTTTATCAATGGTATATTCCTGTAAATGGAAAACGGTACCATCATTTTTTTTAATTTTTTTTACAGTGTTTTACTGTAAATGTAAAAACTGTACTAGTGTTGTTGTTTTTTTTTGGGGGGGGGGGATAAAACGTATGGTTACTTTTTCATGGTGTATTACTGTAAATGGAAACACGGTACAACTGTTTTTTTTTTGTTTTTTTTTAGAAATCTGCAGTTGTTTTTCCAGTGTATTACTGTAAATTAAAAAAATGGTACCAGTTGTTTTTTTACGGTAATAAACGGTGCTTGTGTTTACGATGTATTACAGCAGTACTACAAAATGGAAAAACAGTACCGCTGTTTGTTTTTTAGAATATAATGTACTGTTTTTTATGATAAAATAAATGGTTGTTTCAAGGTGCTGTATTCCTGTAAATTAAACAATGCTACCATTTTATATATATATATATATATATATATATATTTTTTTTTTTTATGATACTACGGTTCTAGTGTTTATGGTGTTTTGTAAATGTAAAAATGGTACCACAGATTTTGTGGGGTAAAATGTATGTTTTTTTTGTGTGTATTACTGCAAATGGAAATAGGTTATTTTTTTTCGGGAAAATCTATGGTTGTTTTTACGGTGTATTACTGTACATAAAAAAATGGTACCACGGTTTTTTACGGTAATATCTACGGTTCCTGTGTTCACGGTGTGTTACTGTGGAAAAATGGTGCCACTGTTTTTACGGTAAAATCTGCAGTTGTTATTTTTACAAGGGTGCATTACTGTAAATAGAAAAACAGTACATTATTTTTTTACACGACATCTACGGTCATTCTTACAGTAGTAGTACCGTAGTACTTACTGTAAATGTAACACCTGTACCACAGTTTTAAATGTTGTAAAATATACGGGTTATTTTTATGGTTTATTACTGTAAATGGAAAAACGGTCCTTTTTTTTTTTTTTTTTTTTTTTTAGTATTAACCGTAAAATCTATTGTCTTTTTTACAGTGTACAATTTCATAACTTGCTTTGAAATTTTGAGTCAAGCAGATATTTAAGCATTTATTTTTTATTTAACAAAAAATGTTTGGAATGTATGACAATATTTGCTGCGTTATTAAATGAAGCTAAAAATATATGCAAATGCATGCAGTACATGTATTTGCTTTCGTCAAAATGGAAACAACGAACACATTTAGTAAGAAAAGATCAATTATTTTCTTGACGCATATTCCCAGGTTTTAGTGGGGCAAATAAATAAATGTGGCAAGCCAGATGTGGCCCCCGGGCCTTGAGTTTGACACTTGTACCCTGGGGGGGAATTTTGACAGATTTCTGAACAGATAAATGGAGACAAGAGACGTCATTCAGTCAGCAATGCACACATTCAGCGACACACGGGGGCCTCGGTTTATTCACCTGTCACTCTAACGAGGACGATCCGCTCCTATCAGCCAATCAGGAGGCTCTGTCAGGTTAACCGTGATTGGCCGGGAGCCTATTCTAAACTAGCAGCTCGTTTATGTTGAAGTGTTTGTATCTTTGTAAGGTGACCAAAAATGACAAGCCGAGCCTCCGCCTCAGAAAGCACAGGTTAACAAGGTACCTTTAGGACCAGTTTAATTTAGAACACATTTTTTACGAGATACAAAAGTCATTTTGGGGTCTCAGATCCATTTCTCTATCAGTTTGGGGGCTGTTGGCCTGGAAAACTATGACGTCTCGAGTTTGAGCGCACACAACAGTAGCTATGTTAGCTTAGCTGTAAAACTCAAAGATTGCACCGCCTTACACACGACTCCTCACTTTGCAGTCGTCACAATCCTGGTTACTCCTGCTTCAGTTTGGAGTCCACATAATTGGTCCTCTTGGCCAGCGCCACGGCGTCCAGGTGCAGGTTGCGCTTGAGGATGGTCGAGGCGCAGGTCAGCGCGCCAGTCAAGGCGCCGGCGAAGCCGCACACAAACACGTCCTGGCCTGTGGCGCGCAACAAGAGCATACAGTCGGTGAGGGGCGGGCGTCGGGTAAAGTGAACACGGGGACGGCGAGCCCACCTGTCAGGTAGAGGTTCTTCAGCGGCGTCTGAGGCCTCAAGATGGCGCCGAGCTCCGGTCTGAAGCGCTCCAAGCCGTGGTCTGCGCCGTAGATCTCTCCCTTGGGTGCAGCGATGTAGTGCGTGTTGGTGATGGGGGTCCCGGCGTCGATGTATTCAATCTGTACAAATAAACGTAAGAGTGAAGACACCCACGGAGGACTTACATGAACGCATCTGAATAGACACGTGTTGTCGTAGACCACTAAAATGTATCCTACGAGACATCTTCCAGATTGTTCTCATGTATCTTATACCGGGCAAGAAGTATTTAAGAAGTTAGGGCTGTCAAACCATTACAATATTAATCGTATTGTTTGTAGTTAACTCGTAATTAATCTTCAATAAGTGTACCTTAGACCAGAACTGGGCAAATTAAGGCCAAGGGGCCACATGCGGCCCGTTAAGCTTTTCAATCTGGCCTGCCGGACATTCCCAAATCATTTTTTTAGATCTTTAAGATGGAAAGTGTAGCTGCCATTATGATGTGCACTCATGTTTTCTAATGTCCGTAAGTCTTCAACTATACTAAGTATTTCAATGCTTGGAATCTGCGCTTTTGCATGATATACTAGTTACTAGGGATGTCCCGATCCAGGTTCTTGCAATTCCGATATTGTTTTTGCACTTCCGATCTGATACCGATACTGACCGATACCGATACTGGCCTATCTGAGCATGTATTAAAGTTTAAAGTTATTTAGCCTACTTAGTTGTCAGAATCATGTTGAAAAGGGTTTTAGTACTCTTGATAACAACTAGCCAGCTGAATTAGGGGAGTTTGAATAATACACAATGGTTGGTAACAAGAAACTGACCTGTTTATTCAAGGATAAACACAAAATAGACAAAATTATACATGACAAACAGAAATGGCATCATTGAACTAGGGCTGGGCGATATGGCCTTTTTTTAATATTGCCATATTTTAAGGCCATATTGCGATACACGATATATATCTCGATATTTTGCCTTAGCCTTGAATGAACACTTGATGCATATAATCACAGCAGTATGATGATTCTATGTGTTTTGATTGAGACTTTTATTAGTAGGTTGCACAGTGAAGTACATATTCCGTACAATTGACCACTAAATGGTAACACCCCAATAAGCCATAGACATATGTGACTGGGCCGGCACGCAAAGGCAGTGCCTTTAAGGTTTATTGGCACTCTGTACTTCTCCCTAAGTCCGTGTACACAGCGGCGTTTTAAAAAAAATCTGAAATTTTACTTTTCGAACCCGATACTGATAATTTTGAAACCGATACCGAAAATGTCCGATATTACATTTTAAAGCATTTATCAACATCTCTACTCTGTATCGCTTTCACTGGCACTTAGCAACTTTGAGAAGGGTGGCAGGAACCCTACCACACAAAAAATTACAAATTTGCTTTACGGCATACGCCACTTCCCCTTTCCCCATTTGTTAAAAAGAAGGACGTTGATGCGAACACCTGCATGCCGCCAGAAACCTAAAAGAAGAAGAACACCTTCATGCGATTACTGCTATCATGGCCGAAGCTCCAGAACAACCAAAGAAAGGAAAAGTTTTGTCTGAGGAGACAACAAAATGAAAACAGGACAGTCAGGATCAACGTTGCCCTGGCTTTCATTGGCTGGTGTGAGCTCAAAGACAAGGATTTTTTAGGCCGATGCTGCCTTGGCTGTGTTCCTGCTGGACTAGTAAATGACTTTCGATGCTCAAATCAAAATGATAATGCTAATGTTAGCAATTGGGAAAGTTGTGTGGACGCATAAATAGCTATCAGCGTGATAGTTCCACACTACTCTCTTTGAAAAATACTCTCCCGCCATTCTTTATTTGGATGCTTGTTATTTAAATGTTTACCTAAGTTTGAAGCAAAGGCGGTAATACTAATCGCCACCTTTGATGAGGCATGTTTTAAAGCACTGCTTGCAGCATGGCGCTTCTGTGTTTAAAGCGTCACCTTGATACCTTTATATTGCGCTTCATGCACCCTCTTTATTAACCAGTAGAGTTGCTTTTATTTGCCATTTTTCTTCTCTCTGTGAGTGTGACACACTCCACATGCTCCTCCGCTCTGTACGTCACGGCAGAATGCGGATGAAAAACAATTACAGGTATTTTTCAAACGCAGTATAGTATCATTTGAAATTCATTAGTACCGAGGTACTTTATTAGTACCGGTATATCGTACGACCCCAGTTCAAACTTATATCTGTCAGTACACTTCATATGGAAGTGCTAAAAATGACAACATGGCTGAAAGGAAGAAGAAGCAGTTGAAGTGGGCGTGGCCTGGAAGAGGGCTTTGGCATGTAAGTAAGACCGCCCATTTGAGATGCGCGGATAGGCAATTATTTCATCCGCAACCAAAAGTCGTCATCCACCCGAACTAACATTTTATCAAATCCACACCTGCCCGCCACCCGCCACTTGTTATATATCTAATATAGACGATGCAAGGCATTAGTGAGGTTAGAAAGCTTTTGCCTGTTAAAGAAAGGAGACTGATCCAATTCAGCAGAGACATTCAATGCGTGCCACGCATTAATATCTCTTGGCCACGCATTAGTGGCTAAGAGATATTAATGCGTGATAACATTATTTATCATTATTATAGTATTATTGTCATTTCCATTAAGAAAGTGTTGACTATTGTTGCCAATGCCCTCAGATCAGGAGTGCGTTCCTCACACTTTGTGTGTGCAGTTGCAGCAAGCAGAACGATGCTTTTAAGAAGTTAAAAAAATGTTTTAGAAAGACTAGGCCTATATTTTCGTTAGGTAAAGGGGGGAGGAGTATATTTATAGCTAGAATTCACTGAAATTCAAGTATTTCTTACTTGAATTTCAGTGATCATTTATTTACACATATACACACACATAACACTCCTCTACTCATTGTTGTATTTTAAGTGCAATGCTTTGCAGCCAGTAGCACAGCCTTTGAAGGAGCATAGGCATGGGCAGCATCTGTGAAATGTAATTTGCAGGAAAGGAGTGAGTTTAGGGTTGAATTGTCCATCCTTGTTCTATTCTCTGTCACTATCTTTCTAACCATGCTGAACACCCTCTCTGATGACGCATTGCTGTGTGGCACGCAGAAAAATGCCTTCATCAAATGCACCAGAGTCTGGAATCTTCCATCTCTCCCTGGCATACCCCTACCCCTTCGAGATGTCCTGGATGAACTGAAATTCTTGTTTCCAATCATTTTGGAACTTGCAACCATACTTCTTCTTCTTACTCGTCGTCGCCATGACTGTCTCTTCTTCTTCGTTCTTCTGCTTCGTCTCTGTTATGTTTTTGGACATTACTACTTGCCGTAGTTTTGAAGCAATGCATGATGGGACTCCGGATGTTGTGTGTCAGTGTATTAACGTGCCGGCTGGAATAAACACACGCTGAGCAATAGCTCCGTGCCTGCCTACTTTATGGGTTATAGATAAACCTATGGATAACGGAGACATATATAATAGTCTCCTTCTTGTTGTGTGTGCATTTGCGCACTGAGCTCCAAAAGCCGTAGATGTTATAACGTGACTGGGCCGGCACGCTGTTTATAAGGAGGAAAAGCGGACGTGACGACAGGCTGTCCTCACTCAGATCCGGCTGGAAATCGGGAGAAATTCGGGATAATGGTTGTCCCGGGAGATTTTCGGGAGAGGCACTGAAATTCGGGAGTCTCCCAGAAAATTCGGGAGGGTTGGCAAGTATGGCCCAGACCCGGGGCATGTAGTGTGTGTGCAGAAAAGCCTCACCTTGTCTCTGGTGACTTTGGGAAAGACGTCCAGGACGACCTCCAGGGCGCTCTCGATGAAAGCCTCCTTCAGCTCCTTGTACTCGGATGCCCTGTTGGTGACTTTGTCGTCCTTCCACTCCTCAAACCACTTGTAGCTGGCGAAGCTGACCAGACTCAGAGTGGACTTGCCTGGGAAAGAGAGAAGTGAGCTGCCACGGTAAAGAAACACACGTCACCTGTGCCGTGAGAGTAAATAATCCCGCTGGTGTGCACCTGGGGACCGCTCCTCCCAGGTCGGATCTTTAGCAGACGGAGAGGCGACAAACAGGATGGGTAAGTTTCTAGAAGCTTCCTCTCTGCCTGCATTTGTGTAGTTTTCCACCCTGAGGGCCAAAAAGAGGCCATTGTTGTCATTTTACGCTGCTGTCAAAGCTGCTGATTGATAAAGACGTACAGTTCATCTAAATTGTTCTCGCGAAAGATCCAGTAGTTGTTGGCTTTCAGGCTCAACTCCTCCTTGGTGCCGTTGAGGCCCACGAAAATGCTGAGGCCGCCGTCACCGTGCTTCATCATACTCAGCTGCGTCTGGATAGCTGCAACACACATTTGAACCAATAACTGCAACAATGAGACCTCGGAATACATACATTTTAATAAAAATAGTGATCTTAAACCCTGGCTAGTAATGAGCGGAGTAGCATCTAAGTCAGACCTGGGCAAATTATGGCCCGATTTTCAATGCAGCCTTTCGGACATTTCCAAATATTTTTTTTAGATCTTTAACATTGAAACTATAGCCGCCATTATGATGTGCAGTTATTACCTTAAGTCTTGAATTATAAGAAGTATTTAAATGGTTGAAATCTACGCTTTTGAGTGATATACGAGTTATTACGGTAATCTACGTCACAGCAGCTCACACGAGGGGCGTTTTTTTTTAAATTATTTTCTTGTTTCCAGAGCAGCCAGGGACAGACATTGAAGCAGATTATTACAACAAATTCTGCAAAGCAAAAAAGTGATTTTATATAAGATTGTTGGTGGTTTTTTACCCTTTGCAGAATTGATACAACGGGAATCGGTTCTGAACAAGAACGGGTTTTCGATTCCCATCCCTAACTCATACTTGCCAACCTTGAGACCTCCGATTTCGGGAGGTGGGGGGTGGGGGATGGGGGTCGTGGTTGGGGGCGTGGCTAAGAGGGGAGGAGTATATTTACAGCTAGAATTCACCAAGTCAAATATTTCACATATATATATATATATGAAATACTTGACTTTCAGTGAATTCTAGCTATATATATATATATAAATAAAAGAAATACTTGAATTTCAGTGTTCATTTATTTACACATATACACACACATAACACTCATCTACTCATTGTTGAGTTAAGGGTTGAATTGTCCATCCTTGTTCAATTCTCTGTCACTATTTTTCTAACCATGCTGAACACCCTTTCGCAGGTACCCAGAAAGGTTTCGAGTACCACCAAAAAAACTGAATCTCTGAAGACAGTATAAAAATCTGTGTTAAAGGTGTACAAATACTGTTTGTATAATAAGCATGTTATTGCTTACAAATGAGGGTTAAGAGTTCAGTACTAAAAAAAAAAAAGAATGTGGCTTAAGTACAGTTTTTTAATTGAGCTGCTGCATTTTTTGGTTGGGTTGTTTATTTATTTTGAGGAACTTCTCCATGTTTGTCTGTTGCCATCTCCTGGTGAATGTTGGCTATAGCGTACTGGGGTTACTTTTTGGTTGGCCAACGATTTACGTGGTGTTGCGCACCTGACGTCAAGTGTGTGAGTCTGTTCTGAAGTCTACAGTAAAAAGACGTACTTCATCACCTCGCCTGGTTATTGCCTCAACTCAATATATTACAACAACATTGCTGTTTACGGCAGACAAACTGCTTTACGGTGGAATAAAACATGACTGATGTTGCTGTGTGTTGTTACCGCGCTGGGAGGACGTTAATGAAACTGCCTAACAATAAACCCACATAAGAAACCAAGAACTCGCCCTCCATCATTCTACACTTATAACTTGTGTTATGGGAAAGCGGACGTGAATACAGGCTGTTGACACGTCACTCAGGTCCGCATGGAGCTGGAGGGGGCGTGGCTTCCAGCTCCGCCTGAATTTCGGGAGAAAATTTGTCCCGGGAGGTTTTCGGGAGAGGCGCTGAATTTCGGGAGTCTCCCGGAAAATCCGGGAGGGTTGGCAAGTATGCCCTAACTGTAAATGAATTTTACTTTTCTAAATGGTAAATGGTCTGTATTTATAGAGCGCTTCTACCATACCTGGAATGATACCCAAAGCACCTTACATGTTTATTATTGTAGTAATATGGTTGGTAAAGTTTGGCATGTAAGTAGCAGCCCTTTGAGACACTTGTGATATAGGGCTATATAAATAAACATTTATTGATTGATTGAAAGTTAGGTAACTTTGTGATTTCTGATCGTTTGTGAGGGCACCAAAGGGACTTTTGTGAGTGCGCAGGACAGATAGTTGATCCATCACCTCTCTGTTATGTTTGTTTGATATACAGAACTGTATAGCACTTTATATTGTGTCAAAGTGTACAAACCTTCACTAAAATATGGACTTTTGGCAAGGCTGGAACCCATTGTTAATTTTACATTGTATCTTACGGAGACATTTGCTTCACGATACAAACTTTTCTAATTACGAATCCTGTTCAAGAACCAGTAAAAAGGGGAACTGCACTTTTTTATGGAAGTTTGCCTATCGTTCACAATCATTATGAAAGTGAATTATAGTGAAGTGAATTATATTTATATAGCGCTTTTCTCTAGTGACTCAAAGTGCTTTACATAGTGAAACCCAATATCTAAGTTACATTTAAAGCAGTGTGGGTGGCACTGGGAGCAGGTGGGTAAAGTGTCTTGCCCAAGGACACAACGGCAGTGACTGGGATGGCAGAAGCAGGGATCGAACCTGCAACCCTCAAGTTGCTGGCACGGCCACTCTACCAACCGAGCTATACCGCCCCACACATGACAAAGACATGACGGATGGATTTTTTTATGCATTCGAAATATTAAATAAACGTAAATAAAAGTCGGCTTACAGCAGAGCCAATGGGAGCTCCACTATTTCGCCCATAAAATCAATAACCATCCAAAAACTGGCAACAATACTTCATTTACATTTTGTGACTTGAATATTAACCAAGTATTAGTGATATTGTTATTATAAGCGCTAACGCAGACAAACTATTTATAGCGACATGATCACTTCCGTGAGTCCCTATGTTTACATCATCAAGTAGTCGGCTGCTTCCTCGCTTCTTGTAAGTTTATCCTAGATCATAAATCATGCATCTCACTTGGACAGAAGACGTCCGAGTACGTGTTCCGACAAGTTGGTACACTTTGACAGCCATTTAGGACCTGGAACCCACCCCGCACCCTGTTTCTTTGTGAGGATTGTGAGTCATTCTTCATCTAAATGGGGATAGATGAACATCCTCGCAGTCAGCATCCTAATGACAGCAGACCTTGTACAGTAAGTGATGTTTTTTTATATTTGTTGGCTCTTTGATCACATTTATTTAATATTTAGAGTGCAGAAAAAAAAAATAACATCCATCGTCATGTCTTTTTATGATTGTGAACGATAAGCAAAATTCCAAAACAAGTGCAGTCCCCCTTTAAGTTCGTAAATCGAGGTTGTTTTAGTGCAGGAACTGTTCTGTTGAATGTTTTTGCATCAGGCACCTGACTGGGCAGCTAATGGATCCTCTGGAAGTCATTGAGATGCTCCCAGGTAGCATTTACTTACATTTTGCTTCGTTATGCTACAGCTACTAAAAATGCAGTTAAAAATACATGAAAACGGAAGAAGACATTTCTTTGGTTCAGTCCAGTATCAAATTGAAAACCGCCATTTCCAAAATGCCAGACATTAAAACATTATTTAAGGCCTTTTTAAGAATTAAAAGGGTGAAAGTTGTATTTAAGACATTTTCTTACCCGGTGTAGCCTGCAGCTCTTTGGGCAGCAGCTTCTGGTACGTGTTGAAGATGCCAGCATTGGAGATGACCATGGGGGCGCGGATATGTATTTCCTCCTGGTTCTTCATGACGCTCACACCTGCAGACGCAGCAAATAATCATTACAATGACAACAATGATTAAAGACGTACTAAAAAAAAGATGTGATTGAGTCACAACAAAGTGCACTCACCACAAGCTTCCTTAGAGTCATTGAACAGGATGCGGTTGACAGGCGCACGGACCAGAACGGCGCCCCCTGCCTTCTCGATGACGGGGATGATGTGGTAGGCGATCTCACTGGCTCCGCCTTTCGGGTACCATGCTCCGTTCAGGTAGTGGTTTACCAGCAAAGAGTGCATGCTGAAACTGGATTCTTTGGGCATGTTTCCTGCAAGGTTGTCAGCGTGAGTTTTAGTCAAACGCAAAAGGGACATTTTAGTGCTGTGCTAACTGCAATGTCCCGTAGAGACGGCTTCCTAAAAATGATCCCCCTCCCTTGTTTGTTTCACCTTTGAGAGAAGAGGCGCTTAAACATTTAAAGTGTCAGGCTTCACTATCCATCTTAAAATGCAATACAGGCTAACCTAGAAAGAGCAGCTGGTAAAACGTGAGTGTAATGTTAGCACTTTAGCACATATAGTTATGCTATATAAATGCTTTTGTCCTCCCGTCCCACCCCTTAATGTTGTATGTGATAAATGGCGTCTATTATGTTGGACAATTTCAGAGTTACAGTGTACAGTTGAACATACGGCTGGGCGATTAAACGGTATCACTATACATCACGGGCTGGGCGATATATCAAATATACTCGATATATCGCGGGTTTGTCTCTGTGCGATATAGAAAATGACTATATTGTGATATTCGAATATACGTTCCCACACAGTTGCTTTTAGCTGTGGGCATTACACTACAGGCTCTTCTCACTCTTTCTTGTCTCTCCTTCTCACAGAGACATAAAACAAGCGCACCTTCTTACATACATCACATACTGTCACGCGTGCAAAATCATACGCCCTCGCGGAGCAGAGAGGTAGCGGCATGGTAATGTTAGCTGTGATGCTAGCGGAGAGGTGCGAGTGGTAATACGAGAGAAAGAAGGTGCGAATCTGGTAACAAATGAAGGAAGAATTCATTCCCAAGAAAAACAGCACGAGGTCCATCGTCTGGCGGTGGTTTGGCTTCAAGCGGGAAGAAGTTGAACAAGTATGCGGCAAAAGTGTTGCTACAAAAAGTAGCACCACTGCTAATTTGTAGCATCATTTGAAAAAAGTCACCCGCTAGAGAATGAAGAGTGCTTGAAACTCCGCATGTCAACATCTCCGTTGGGTGCCAAACCCACAAAATGCCCAAACAACCATTTCCAGATCAACACCGTATGAAAAAAATAGTTAACAACAGAAGGAGAGAACGTCCGCAGTAAACTACCACATAGCGAAGGACATACACTATTTGATTTCCTATTATGCAGCTCATTTTTATTTGACAGCTATTGAAATATCTTGTGTGACATCATGCACAAAAGTGCACTTTATTTGTTTTAAACTAATATTGTAGTGGACTTTAATTTAGTGTTGTTTTGATATGTCATCTTAGTGACATCATGCACAAAAGTGCACTAATAGCTTGTTTTAAAATGTCTCTGACAATCTTGCACTTTCTGTTTTGGAAATGACATGAATGTTTGTGCAACCGCTTAATAACTGTTTAATAAATAACAGTTTTGGTAAATTGACTTAGTTGTGGTTTCCCTCTCTGCATGAAAGTTTAAAATGAGCATATAAAGTTAAAGTTAAAGTACCAATGATTGTCACACACACACTATGTGTGGCGAAATTATTCTCTGCATTTGACCCATCACCCTTGATCACCCCCTGGGAGGTGAGGGGAGCAGTGGGCAGCAGCGGTGGCTGCGCCCAGGAATCATTTTGGTGATTTAACCCCCAATTCCAACCCTATATTAATGCAGTAAGAACAAGAATGTTTTAATGTAGACACATAGAACCATCATACTGGTGTGATTATATGCATCAAGTGTTCATTCAAAGCTGAGGCAAAATATCGAGATATATATATCGTGTATCGTGACATGGCCTAAAAATATTGAAATATTAATAAAAGGCCATATCGCCCAGCCCTACGATAGACACATCATTGATATCAATAAAAAATGCTCAATATTATTTTTTCTTCTTTGCTGGAAAAAAAGGGAAGTTACGAAGCAAGGTTGGTTGTATGAACAAAGGCACTCGCTCTCTGGTAACAGAGCAATGCAGGAAGTGATCACTGATCATTGGGGGTGACACGCTAACAGCCATACAGGTAACAGTATCAACTATCAAGTTTGGCTGCGCCATCGTGTTGTCTCACAGTTGATTCTTTGCAGGGAGTGAGAAGAGAAAGTAAAAATGAAGAAATTGTGGTAAGTATTTAAGTGCAAAATTGTGCTAAAAACTATATTTTATTGTTATTTGTTTCTTTAATTTAACTTAAGAGATTTAAAAGTTTACATTTCAATTACAATGTTAACATATACGAGAAATACAAGTTTATTGCCTTTGAAAGGATATACATGCACTATTAACGTATTTTCCGGATTATAAGTCGCAGTTTTTTTCATAGTTTGGCCGGGGGTGCGACTTATACTCAGGAGAGACTTGTGTGAAATTATTAACACATTACCGTAAAATATATAATAATATTATTTATCCCATTCACGTAAGAGACTAGACGTACCGATAGAAGAGGAAGCGGCGCATTGTCTACCTTTGGAGTTGGCAGAGTTGTTTAGAAGCGACACCGAGGGAGAAGATTTCATGGGATTTAGCAATCGGGAGTGACAGATTGTTTGGTAAACGTATAGCATGTTCTATATGTTATAGTTATTTGAATGACTCTTACCATAATATGTTACGTTAACATACCAGTTGGTTATTTATGCCTCATATAACGTACACTTATTCAGCCTGTTGTTCACTATTCTTTATTTATTTTAAATTGCCTTTCAAATGTCTATTCTTGGTGTTGGCTTTTATCAAATACATTTCCCCAAAAAATGCGACTTATACTCCAGTGCGACTTATGGTTTTTTTTCTTCTTTATTTTGCATTTTCGGCCGGTGCGACTTATACTCCGGAGCGACTTATACTCCGAAAAATACAGTATGTATTATCATTACAAAAAAATTATAATTTTTTAATCAGCAGTAATTTGTAGGTCAATATATTGTCAATCAAAAAATGTAATCGGCCCAGGCCTATGCCAAAAGATTCACGCACTTGGTCTGCCACAGAATAATAAGACTGAGCAAGAGGAATTAGTATTGGCAATTTAGCAAACTTTGATTCTATATTTAGAGAGTATTCTGACTCCTCTAGATTCTCTTTCAAAAAAGCAACTAGCGCCAACATGGCGGCCTACCGTAGGTGCCGAAGCAGTAGGAGAAGACGGCCCTGAGGTCCTTGTTCTCCGTCAGTTCGCTGACAATTTCGGTCAGGCTGTGTGGCGCCATTTTGTAGAAGGGTGACAGACTTTTGAGCAAGCCGCTGTAGACCAGGAGCTTAGCTAAAGGGGCGGGGAAAATCTTCAGCAGCACCATGTGCCAAACGCTGCGTGCTGTGGTCTACGAACAAAGACAGACATTAAGTGTGGCGACTTCACGGTTTGCAAGACACGCCGTGCGTCCTTCCTACCTTGACCAGCCTCATATACTGGTCAATGGCCTTCTCCTCGCCGGGGAAACATTTCTTCAGCTCCTCGGGGAAGCGGGTTCTGCCGCTGTAGATGGGATAGCAGCGGCGGTTTTCAGGCGGTCCCAACACCACGTGGTCAAAAGGGTTCTCCAGTGGCTCCCACTGCAGCTGCCCCTCTGTGATCTGGTCCAGGATGCAGCGGTACGGCTTGTGGCTCTGCATTTCACCGATGTAGTGAATTCCTACAAAATGGCGGCCATTACTGATTGAGACTTTAAAGAAGATAGACTCAATAGGCTCAATATTTGTTGCATTTAATAAGAACAGCTTTCACGTTTTTGGACTTTGCTGCTTTGGTGGAAGCCACAGTTATTGACCAAATTTGGAAAGAAACGCTTCTTATGGAGGTTAATTTGTGTCTTTATCACGAAAACTTTTTTTGGACACTGAATTTATTTAACTGAATTTTTTGGGTCAAAATTTTAAAAAGACAATTTCATTAAATGAAGATTTGTGAGCAAAATTTGTGTTAAAAAATTCAGTCTGTTAAAATAGTGTTTTAAAATTCAGTGCAAAATAAATGTTAAAAAAAAAAGCGTAAAAAAAATTCATATGCAGAAAATTCTGTGCTAAAAATTCAGTGCAAAAAAAATTATATTAATAAAAATTCAGTGCAGAAAAATTTTGTGCAAAAATATTCAGTTTCATACTGAAATCAGTGGATAAAATTTTAGTGCAAAAAAATTCAGTGTATAAAATCCAATGCATAAAGATCAGTGTATACAAAATCAGTGTATAAAAATTCAGTGCATACAAATTCAGTGTAAAAAATTGTTTAAAAATGATTTGTAAAAAAAATTATGTGCAAAAAAAGTTCCATTTAAAAAAATCAGTGTATAAACATTCTGTGTAATAAAATGCCAATTAATAAAATTCAGTGTAAAAAGGTTACATTTTTGATCCCAACTGTAATGAGACAAAAAAAAGTGATAGCGGTGTAACAAGATCAATTAATATTTACATTATTTCCTTATTCCTTTTTGTTACATACAACATGTATAATAAAGGCAATAGTGCAAAACAACTGAATAAAAGCAAAAACTATTGGCTCTAAAGTCCTGTGTTTGTAAACAGTAACAAAAAACACTTTGTGATGATCGAAAAATACCGAGCTATTCATTGTAGTATCGACCATATACTAATGCTATACTTGGTATAGTTACTGTCGATACTTGTATGTACCGTATTTTTCGGACTATAAGTCGCAGTTTTTTTCATAGTTTGGCCGGGGGTGCGACTTATACTCAGGAGCGACTTATGTGTGAAATTATTAACACATTACCGTAAAATATCAAATAAAATTATTTAACTCATTCACGTAAGAGACTAGACGTATAAGATTTCATGGGATTTAGCGATTAGGAGTGACAGATTGTTTGGTAAACGTATAGCATGTTCTATATGTTATAGTTATTTGAATGACTCTTACCATAATATGTTATGTTAACATACCAGTTGGTTATTTATGCCTCATATATTGTAGACTTATTCAGCCTGTTGTTCACTATTCTTTATTTATTTTAAATTGCCTTTCAAATGTCTGTTGTTGGTGACGGGTTTTATCAAATACATTTCCCCAAAAAATGCAACTTATACTCCAGTGAGACTTATATATGTTTTTTTCCTTCTTTATTATGCATTTTCGGCCGGTGCGACTTATACTCCGGAGCGACTTATACTCCGAAAAATATGGTAATACAAATTCAGTGTTAAAAAATTCAGTGCAGAAAAATGTTGTGCAAAAATATTCAGTTCATATTGAAATCAGTGATTAAAATTTAAGTGCAGAAAAATTCAGTGTATAAAAATTAAATGCATAAAAATCAGTGTAAACAAAAATCAGTGTTTAAAAATTCAGTCCATACAAATTCAGTGTAAAAAATTGTTTTTAAAAAATTTGTTTAAAAAAAATTATGTGCAAAAAAGTTCCATTTTAAAAAATCAGTGTATAAAAATTCTGTGTAAAAATGTGTAAAGAAATGCCAATTAATAAATTTCAGTGTAAAAAAAATTCAGTGCAAAAAGGTTACATTTTTTATCTCAACTGTAATGAGACAAAAAAAGTGATAGCGGTGTAAGATCAATGAATATTTACATTATTTCCTTATTCCCTTTTTGTTACATATAACATGTATAATAAAGGCAATAGTGCAAAATAACTGAATAAAAGCAAAACTATTGGCTATAAAGTCCTGTGTTTGTAAACAGTAACAAAAACATTTTGTGATGATCGAAAAATACAGAGTTAATCATTGTAGTATCGACCATATACTAATGCTATACTTGGTATCGTTACTGTCGATACTTGTATCAATCCGCCCACCTGTGTTTACATTCAAGAGCTCCAGTTAGCGTTTAGCTTTTTTCTATCTTCTTATGGTCTGCAGTGTGGCATGTTCAGCTAGTCCTCGCCCTCTAGTCCACCAGATTCAAATGATTAACTTACACACTGTAAGCTCAATTTTGCCTCTGGTGGGCAAAGATGTTTCACGTTAAACCTGAAATGTAAAAAGTTTTCCATACCGACATCAAACTCAAAGCCCTGCTCTGTGAACGTGTGGCAGCATCCACCGGCCCGATCGTGCTGCTCCAGGACCAGAACTTTCTTGCCCACTTTGGCCAGCAGTGCAGCGAGCGCCAGCCCGCCGATGCCACTGCCGACCACGATGGCGTCCAAGTCCTCCGGTACTCTACTGGCCAGGAAGCCTAAAGACCAAGAACCTTGGGTCAATACCGCAGCACGAGGACGGAGAGTAACACTTTAAAGAAACATGCATTTTCAAAAAACAAAGTTCAAAACGGGGTGAGGTGGGCGGGGTTGGGGGGCGGGGTTTGGTGGTAGCAGGGGTGTATATTGTAGCCCGGAAGAGTTAGGGATGCAAGGGATTCTGGGTATTTGTTCTGTTGTGTTTATGTTGTGTTACGGTGCGGATGTTTTCCCGAAATGTGTTTGTCATTCTTGTTTGGTGTGGGTTCACAGTGTGGCGCATATTTGTAACAGTGTTAGAGTTGTTTATACGGCCACCCTCAATGTGACCTGTATGGCTGTTGAACAAGTATGTCTTACAGTCACTTTCGTGTGTATGCAGAAGCCGCATACAACATGTGACTGGGCCGGCGTGCTGTTTGTATGGTGAAAAAGCGGAAGCGTCGACAGGATGTAGAGAACGCTAAAGGCAGTGCCATCACGGCACGCCCTTAATATGGTTGTCTGGGTGAAAATCGGGAGAATGGTTGCCCCGGGAGATTTTCGGGAGGGGCACTGAAATTCGGGAGTCTCCCGGAAAAATCAGGAGGGATGACAAGTATGGTTCAGGACCCTTCGGGACAGTGTGACAAGGGGTGGCACTTTCGTGACTTCTGCGATGCTTTTTGTGGACTTCTGGATCTGCCTCCTGGGAGCCTTTTGGCCATAGAGACCAGCTGCTGGGTCTCTGCCACACCAGAGTCCGTTTGGAGAGACTGGAGGAGATGCAGATGAAGAGACAGGGCTGCGGAGCTAGCGCCGAGCGCCAGGACGGACAAGCTTCACAGTGTCTTGGCTGAATGAGGAGGTATCGGACACCTCAGTCTCATTAGACGCATCCTCGCTCATCCATGCGGACTGGACGCTGGCCGAGAGTTGGTGGGCGGCCGAGAGTGGAGTCGGCGCTCTCGGTTGCTTTGTTGGGTCTGCTCCTGTCTCTGGCCATGCTCCCTCCACCCCAGCAGACGATGGCGTGGAACACCGCAGAGGCCACCACAGTGTATATGTTTCTTTTACTTTTTATTCATAGCTGTATGTAGAAAGTGTCTTTAATGTCCTTTGTGTTCTTTGACGTTTCCCTCTTACACACGTAAGAGGGATGTGCGCTATGGCTATGAGTTGTTTTTTCCCTTGGCCTCAGTCTGGACCCCCCCCCATTGTTTACCTGTATCTCACCTATTTTGTAAGGGGCGCCGGAAGTTGGCAGACCCGTGAGTGATCCTGTTCTGTCTCCTTGTAATGTTTGTCTGATCTTGAATGGGATTATGCTGAAAATTTTAAATTTACCCTCTGGGATTAATAATTTCTGATTCTGATACAACATAGTATAGCACCGCTAACCGCTAGCTGCCAACTGGTGCACATTGACCATTAGCTGCCAACTGGACCACTAATCGCTACCTACCAACTGGCACGCGTTAATTTTTTTAGCTGCTGTCACGCCAAATTTCTTCCCCCTACAAACCCCCCCTCATTTACTTCCGGGGTCATTTTCTCTTACGTCATTTCCTCTTACGTCATTGACAGCGATCGATAGAATCCAAATCTCCTGAAAATGGTGGTGTCACTGAATAACATTTGTCTTTATCTTTCCCAGGGGACTTATGTCAAACACCAGCAGGCTTCGAAAAATTCCAGGCGGAGTGTTAGGGCCGCTGCTGGGAACTTCTGTCTTCGTGGTAACGTGCAAAAAATATTAATTAATATATAATACTGTTAAATGTCTGTACTTTAACTCAAGTTAATTTGTCCGATTAATAAATGATAAATGATAAATGGGTTATACTTGTATAGCACTTTTCTACATTCAAGGTAATCAAAGCGCTTTGACAGTATTTCCACATTCACCCATTCACACACACATTCACACACTGATGGCGGGAGCTGCCATGCAAGGCGCTAACCAGCAGCCATCAGGAGCAAGGGGTGAAGTGTCTTGCTCAGGACACAACGGACGTGACTAGGATGGTAGAAGGTGGGGATTGAACCCCAGTGACCAGCAACCCTCCGATTGCTGACACGGCCACTCTACCAACTTCGCCACGCCGTCCCTTACATACTTACAATACAATACAATACAAACGTTTTGTTAACGCTATATTATAAAAAATACAAGTCAAAGCCAAAGTGTTATCGATCGCTGTCAATGAAGTAAGAGGAAATGACGTAAGAGGAAATGACCCCGGAAGTAAATGGGGGGGAAGGTTTTTGTAGGGGGAAGAAATTTGGCGTGACACTGCCAACCTAACCGCGAGCTGCCAACTGGCGTGCATCAATCGCTAGCTGACCTTTGTAGCTGTATGTAGAAATGGTACCTCTGAAGTAGCAGCATGTTGCCTCAGCTCTGTACTCTTTAACGTCTCTGATGTCCTTTTGTGGCTTATTGTTTCCCTTTGATTGATTGTTTGAAACTTTTATTAGTAGATTGCACAGTACAGTACATATTCCGTACAATTGACCACTAAATAGTAACACCCGAATACGTTTTTCAACTTGTTTAAGTCGGGGTCCACGTAAATCAATTCATGGTACAAATATATACTATCAGCATAATACAGTCATCACACAAGTTAATCATCAGAGTATATACATTGAATTATTTACATTATTTACAATCTGGGGTGTGGGATGTGGAAGAGGTTGGGGCGGGGGGGTTAGGTTTGGTTGATATCAGCACTTCAGTCAACAATTATATCATCTGAGAAATGGACATTGAAACAGTGTAGGTCTGACTTGGTAGGATATGTACAGCGAGCAGTGAACATAGTGAGTTCAGAAAGAATAAGAACAAGTATATACATTTGATTATTTACAATCCGGGGAGGTGGGATGTGGTGTGGGGAGGGTGTTAGTCTAGCGTTGAAGTTGCCTGGAGGTGTTCTTTTAGTGCGGTTTTGAATGAGGATAGAGATGCACTTTCTTTTACACCTGTTGAGAGTGCATTCCATATTGATGTGACATAGAAGGAGAATGAGTTAAGACCTTTGTTAGATCGGAATCTGGGTTTAACGTGATTTGTGGAGCTCCCCCTGGAGTTGTGGTTATGGCCTGTACTCTTTAACGCAGACTTTGCCAAACTAAGGCCCGGGGGCCACATGCGGACCGTTAAACTTGTCAATCTGGCCCACCAGACATTCCCAAATAATTATTTTAGATGTTTAAGATGGAAAGTGTAGCTGCCATTATGATGTGCAATAATGTGTTATAATGACCGTAAGTCTTGAACCATACTAAGTATTTCAATGGTTGGAATCTGTGCTTTTGCATGATATACTAGTTACTATGGTAATCTAACTAGTTACTATGGTCATCTAATTAGATACATTAGTAATCTAATTAGTTACTATGGTCATCTAATTGGTTACTATGGTCATCTAACTAGATACAATGGTCATCTAATTAGTTACTGTGGTAATGTAAGTCACAGCAGCTCAGACCGAGCAGTGTGGGTGGGGAGTGTTTCCACAGAGTGTTTCCAGAGCCTGAAATGTGGGTGTCAGGGACAGACGTGAAAGGAGATTTTTACAACAAAGTTCTGCAATAAAAGTGATATTATATCAAATTGTCCATCCATCCATCTTCTTCCGCTTATCCGAGGTCGGGTCGCGGGGGCTGCAGCCTAAGCAGGGAAGCCCAGACTTCCCTCTCCCCAGCCACTTCGTCCAGCTCCTCCCGGGGGATCCCAAGGCGTTCCCAGGCCAGCCGGGAGACATAGTCTTCCCAACGTGTCCTGGGTCTTCCCCGTGGCCTCCTACCGGTCGGACGTGCCCTAAACACCTCCCTAAGGAGGCGTTCGGGTGGCATCCTGACCAGATGCCCGAACCACATCATCTGGCTCCTCTCCATGTGGAGGAGCAGCGGCTTTACTTTGAGCTCCCCCCGGATGGCAGAGCTTCTCACCCTATCTCTAAGGGAGAGCCCCGCCACCCAGCGGAGGAAACTCATTTCGGCCGCTTGTACCCGTGATCTTGTCCTTTCGGTCATAACCCAAAGCTCATGACCATAGGTGAGGATGGGAACGTAGATCGACCGGTAAATTGAGAGCTTTGCCTTCCGGCTCAGCTCCTTCTTCACCACAACGGATTGATACAGCGTCCGCATTACTGAAGACGCCGCACCGATCCACCTGTCGATCTCACGATCCACTCTTCCCTCACTCGTGAACAAGACTCCGAGGTACTTGAACTCCTCCACTTGGGGCAAGATCTCCTCCCCAACCCGGAGATGGCAGTATCAAATTGTAGGTGGTTTTTTTTTACTCTTTGCGTTCATATTTCGCCGTGTTTGTTGCATTTTTGTTGTGTTTCGCTTGATTGTAAATAATGTAGATCGAAAAGGGGTGTGAGAAGTAAAAGAGGAGCGACGTTCACATGTTGTCAATATTCAGTGTTTTATCGTTCATAGTTAATATTGTAAATCCCACATTATTGTCATGTACTTTCTGGGTGTCTCATTCAGTAGAAAATGTAAAATTCCATCCCGTTTTTTAAGGCGGTCTGTCATAACGTTTTTAGCTATCAATCAGACATTATTGTGAGGTTTTGTTTTAGTGTTATAGGACCCAAACATACATACTGTACAGCACATGTTCACAGCGTATGTGTGTGTATATTTATATATACAGTATATCTACATAGATAGACAGACATCCCAGCCCCCAGACACATTTTATTCTCTAAATGTGGCCCCCGAGTGAAAATAAATGCCCAGGCCTGCTTTAACGTCTCTGATGTCCTTTTGTGCCTTATTGTTTCCCTCTTGTTTTCATACGTTTTTGCCTTCTGTAGCAATATATACTTAGACATTAGTTACAGCTGTATAGCCAGGTGAAATTCACACTTTAAGATCGAGGTCCGTGTAATACGCATGCGCAAAATCCGTGTAATACGCATGCGCAAGACCGAAGGCATACACATGTTGTCTAAACGCCTGGTTTAAAAAGAAAAGTTCGTCCGTTCTATAAAATAAGTAAACTGTTTTAGAAAGTGTGAAACGTGTTAAGTAGAGAGTAATTCTGAATCATTATCAGTGTTGAAATACATATGTCGTTTTTGTAGAGCAAAGGTTGAACATAAAAATATCATGAGCAAACATTTTCACCTTGTTTCAGCACTTTGTTCTTCTCTTTGCGGTTGAGCACCATCGGTTTGAGTGCTTGGCGGCTGTCCACCTCAAAAGGGTTGAGTCCAGGACTAGTGAAGACATATTTAAGAACCAAAGCTAGCAAAGCCACACAAATAAAGGCCACAGTGAGCCACATTGTTCCAAGCTGTCAGTGAGGCCGCGCCTGACACTGTGCTCACTTCCTTTAGGCTAGGGGTGAGGCCCCGCCCACTGAGCCCTTTTGGCCAATCAGAGCACGTCATTAGTGGACGTCAGGGGAAAAAACTCCACCAAACCACGTACGTCTTGCTGCGGGACGGGAGACACTTAATGAAACGCCCTCTAAGCCACCGGCGACAATGGAAGTGAAGCTGGAGATACAATACGTTTTATAAAAACCCAGAAAGGATCCTTACACCTATAAACATCCTATATATGCTTACACAAACAACCTCTTCTCTAGTGCAATAGTTCCGGGTTCTAGACTAGCAGAAGTGGTGGGTAACCAATCAAGTGTTAGGACACGCCCACTGACTTTGATGGCCGAGTTTTAACAGATAAGGTAAACTCATGAAGTTGCCAAAACACAGATTCATGAAATATTTCAATAAACGATTAAACCGTGAAATATTTAAATGATAAAAAACTTAATCCAAACAATTACATTACACAACATTAATTTAACCGTAGAATGCAATATTGAAATAATTATAGTTTTATAATAAATTAATTACATATGTAAAGTTTACTGCTTAAACTATTATTGTGAAAGTCTGTATCCATACTGCTGTAACAGGATGTATTAGCTTCACTAACCGGAAGTGGAGGAAAATGCCGGTGTTCGACCAAGAAATAAAGAGTAAACAAAGCTCCCGGACTAAACTGAGAAATAAGAGTTTTCTTCGTCCAGTTATTATCCAGATTAGTCTACAATATTCTCGTGTATAGCTAATCACAACAATAATTATTTAAATCCAATGTTAATGGCACAATGTAACATTTTATATTGTGATCCATTATCCATACTGTTGATCTTGGTAATTCACTATTTTAAAATTAATTTTGTAATATAAAGCTATAGCATGTAAGGATAAACCTCTTACAAATGTATCATTTTACTATTTTAACTGATTGGCTCCAGCAACCCCGCAAACCCAAGAGGGACAAGCGGTAGAAAATGGATGGATGGATACTATTTATTACTAACAACGTATTCTTCTAATTATATTTAAAACAATTTCAACAAATGTTTGTCCATCCATCCATCCATCCATCTTCTTCCGCTTATCCGAGGTCGGGTCGCGGGGGCAGCAGCCTAAGCAGGGAAGCCCAGACTTCCCTCTCCCCAGCCACTTCGTCCAGCTCTTCCCGAGGCGTTCCCAGGCCAGCCGGGAGACATAGTGTTAAGGAAAAAGAAAGACATCCTTTCCTTAACACTGCACAAGCTATTTTTCTTTGCTATTTTACAATGTATTTCTTCCAACACCTTTTTTTAACACAGGAAGTGAACACAATGTAGATAACATTTAAGCAAACCGAATCAGCGTCGGTGTAAACATGTACATCACATGATGTGAATGAATCATCAGTATAATAGATATGGAAAAGGGGTAGGTTTAAACACGTTCTGCTTCCTTCCACTCCTTTTCAGACATGTTGCAATTGTGCAAATTGTAACCATGTGATGTTCCTTGTTAATAAGCACGTCTGAAAAAAATATGAACCATGGCATACCTTTAGTTTCCACAGAACTACACTATATAGCCAAAAGTATTTGGCCACCCATCCCAAATGATCAGTCAGGTGTTCTAATCACTTGGCCCGGCCACAGGTGTATAAAATCAAGCACTTAGGCATGGAGACTGTTTCTACAAACATTTGTGAAAGAATGGGCCGCTCTCAGGAGTTCATTGATTTCCAGCGTGCAACAAATCCAGTCGTGAAATTTCCTCGCTCCTAAATATTCCAAAGTCAACTGTCGGCTTTAAGAAGGAAGAGTTTGGGAACAACAGCAACTCAGCCATGAAGTGGTAGGCCACGTAAACTGACAGAGAGGGGTCGGCAGATGCTGAAGCGCATAGTGCAAAGAGGTCGCTGACTTTCTGCACAGTCAGTTGCTACAGAGCTCCAAACTTCATGTGACCTTCCAATTAGCCCACGGACAATACGCAGAGAGCTTCATGGAATGGGTTTCCATGGCCTAGCAGCTGCATCTAAGCCATACATCAAGTTAAATGCAAAGTGTCGGATGCAGTGGTGTAAAGCACGTCGCCACTGGACTCTGGGTTTGGAGGTTGCCAGGAGAACGGTACATTTCGGACTGCATTGTGCCGAATGTGAAATTTGGTGGAGGCGGAATTATGGTGTGGGGTTGTTTTTCAGGAGTTGTGCTTGGCCCCTTAGTTCCAGTGAAAGGAACGTTGAATGCTCCAGGATACCAAAACATTTTGGACAATTCCATGCTCCCAACCTTGTGGGAACAGTTTGGAGCGGGCCCCTTCCTCTTCCAACATGACTGTGCAGCAGTGCACAAAGCAAGGTCCATAAAGACATTGATGACACAGAGTCTGGTGTGGATGAACTTGACTGGCTTGCACAGAGTCCTGACCTGAACCCGATAGAACACCTTTGGGATGAATTAGAACGGAGACTGAGAGCCAGGCCTTCTCAACCAACATCAGTGTGTGACCTCACCAATGCGCTTTTGTAAGAATGGTCAAAAATTCCTATAAACATACTCTGCAACCTTGTGGACAGCCTTCCCAGAAGAGTTGAAGCTGTAATAGCTGCAAAAGTTCATATTGAACCCTATGGGTTAGGAATGGGATGGCACTTCAAGTTCATATGCGAGTCAAGGCATGTGGCCAAATACTTTTGGCAATATAGTGTATGTTGCATATACTATTAATTGGAGAGGCAAGGCAACCATTTGCTTTGACCTTTAGATAGCTTGATTCGATCTCACAGAGCAGTAGTATTTTTATGGTTTGTAGACTAAATTGTATTAACTTCAAATCTAGTTATCTCTTGTCATTTTAGACAGCCTTAAAACTAAGCAATCTGGATGGACTTGCCTGATGTCCACATATAAAACTGTTCGAACCATAAGTCTAATTGTGCATTCTTGAACAGCCAATAAATAACGCTCTGAATTATATTAGTGAAAAACATTTAAAGGTCTGTTGATTTTTTCTAGCATTCTAGAAAAAGGAGGAAGGGGATTATCAATATTTTCCAGATTTATTCTTGCTCCAAAAACATCACTCGCAGCTTCACATGCTGTCTCCATACTGCCCTTCTTTTTTTTTTTAACGATTGCAAAAAAAAAAACACATTTGACACGAGAGACTTGACCTACCCCACTCTGCTTCCTCTTTGCACAATGTCGCTACAAACTTTTATTTATGCCGCAAAGCTTCTATTTAGGTATTCATTCCACACGCGACATAGCTGGAAAAGCTTTAACGTCGCAGCAAATAAAGAACAGCGGTATGATATTGCTTGCTTTGTATTACGACTGGTTATTGACTCGATGCAAAAAGTCTTACAGCAAAAGACATTTTGTCCAGCAGATTTATTGGTACCAAAGGTCTAAGCCAGCGACGACGTTGCAATCATATCACGATACAGTATATCAGATCCCTGCATCAGAGAACCTCTGAGCTGGACCCGCCGTGGTTCTGCTGACTATCCAGTCTCTCCAAGCAGTGTTAGAACAAACGCTTTGATGGGAAAATAAAATTTAAAAAAAGACCTAATGAGAGAATGAGAAAAGCCCTTATCTGCAAGTTTCCTGCTCAGTGGTCACACTAATAAAGGTTTATCTTATCGTCTTCTGCTATTTTTCATCTCTAAAACTTCATGACGAAAATGAACCTCAATTGCAAATAGCACTCCAAAGTAAAAACAGCAGGTCTCTCGTGTGTTACGGTAGAAGTTTGCAGTCAAGTTGAGTTATTTACATGCTTTTTTTTTCTCCATGTTTTGCCGGTTGCTGACAGTGAGAGTTTGGCATGCAGTCACACTTGCAAACTGCTCTTGTGTGTTTTGGTACAATCAGGATAGCTCACAAGGGGAAAGTACGCGTGTTTGTGTTGATGTAACCACGATGGCTTTAAGGTCCGTGTGAAGAAGGGAGGACAGCTGACACCCCCCAACCCCCTTCCCCCAGAGCTCCCTGCCTGGCAGCGATAGTGCAGGTTAAAGTTCAAAAGATAAAAAGAAAACAAAAAAAGAAGTAAAAATGGGCGGTAAGCTTCTCCCGGAGCTCTTCACTCTATCAGTCAGGTGGCGGGTGCGATGGTGCGGCCGCGTGGTCTGTCGCTAATGCTCCGTCCTCATTGGGTCGTCACTGCAAGACCAGTCCGACCTGGGGAGCAAAAACATCGGAATAAACACGGATTACACAATGTTGCCATTTGCTCCGTCCTAAACATGTCCTTCTGGACATGCTCTTCCATTCCAGTCCTCCAGGTGGTGGCAGTCAACAATGCAAAGTCTTCAATACACAAACTGGACCAAGTGGCCCCAGTGTAAGCGGACTACAACGCACTTTGGCTTGCTAGAGTGGAAGGAGTGAAGCCTGCCAAGTTATGCACCATAACGTAGCGACATCTTCATCAGACCAAACCATACTTGCCAACCTTGAGACCTCTGAATTCGGGAGATGGTATTTGTTCTGTTGTGTTTATGTTGTGTTACGGTGCAGATGTTCTCCTGAAATGTGTTTGTCATTCTTGTTTGGTGTGGGTTCACAGTGTGGCGCATATTTGTAACAGTGTTAAAGTTGTTTATATGCCCACCCTCAGTGTGACATGTATGACTGTTGATCAAGTATGCTTGCATTCACTTGTGTGTGTGTGTGTGTGTGTGTGTGTGTGTGTGTGTAAAAGCCGCATATATTATGTGGGCCAGCACGCTGTTTGTATGGAGGAAAAGCGGACGTGACGACAGATTGTAGGGGACGCTAAAAGCAGTGCCTTTAAGGCACGACCCCAATACTGTTGTCCGGGTGGAAATCGGGAGAAATTTGGGAGAATGGTGTCCCCGGGAGATTCTCGGGAGTGGCACTGAAATTCGGGAGTCTCCATGGGAAAATCGGGAGGGTTGGCAAGTATGGCCCAAACACCACCCCACTGCTAAAAAAAAAGGAACTGTGTTCCCAGTGAATGTGCAAGTAAAAACATGTTTTTTCCCCCATCTTTCTACTACTAAGCCAATCAGCAGATCATGTTGTGTGTCTTGTGATATTTGTTCTTTCCTGTCTGCCTGTCCCCTCTTAAACAAGACACTAGCAGACAATGTTTTGATGTAGTCTTGTTTGCTATTTGTTTTGCCATCCTTTCCCTTGTAAGCCAATCACTAGCAGATCATGTAGTCTCCATGGTATTGTTTTAATTTTCTCTTTGCATGTCCCCTCTTAAACAAGAAACTAACAGACCATAGTGTTGTCTTGTTTGCTATTTGTTCGGTTTCCTGTCTTTCCCCATGTCTTTTCCCAATCACTAGCGGACCATGTCTACGTCAAGATATTTGTGTTTTCTTTTCTGCCTGCCTGTGCCCTCTTACACCAGAAACTTGCAAACAATGTCTTATTGTTGTCTTGTTTGCTTTTTGGTCTTGGTTTCTAGTCCTTTCCCATTTAAACCGGACAATAGACAATGTTATATTGTCTTGTTTACTACTACTTCTCCATTTCCCATATTTCCCTTCTTAAGCCAATCACTTGCAGATCATGAGTCTTTGGATGTTTTGCTCTTTTTTTCTGTGTTCCTGTCCTTTGTTAATAAACCCAAGTACTAGCAAACATTGTTTTTATTCTTGTTTTTTGTCCTCCATTTCCCATCTGTCCCCTCTAAAACCAGAAAGTAGCAGACAACATTTTACTGTCTTGTTTGCTTTTTGTTATCCATTTTCTGGTCTTTCCCTTCCTAATCCAATCACGAGCAGATCATGTCTTCTTCAGAAATTGTGTTCTCTTTTGTGTCCGCCTGTCCCCTCTTAAACTTAGTACTACTTTAAGCTTGTTGCTGTTGTCATTTGCTTGGTTCTGTGTCGGTCTTTCCCCTCTTAAGCTAATCGTGTTGAAGTCTGATATTTTGTTATTCTTTTCTTTCTGTGTATACGTTTTAAAGGGGGCTCATTATGCTTTTTCTCTTTTTTTACCTAGAAATGTTGTTACAATGTCAGGCACTGGTGTTAAACAATGTCTAAGCGTCAAATAAAAAGGTTCATGCAGTTGGAAGTGAGTGCCGCAAGTGGTTTTGGATCGCTCCGCACATTGTGTATTTTTTTTAAAGTGGGGTTGCACTGATGTCAATGCGTGCCAGACTTATAATAATAATAATAATAATAATAATAACTGGGATTTATATAGCGCTTTTCTAAGTACCCAAAGTCGCTTTACATGTAGAACCCATCATTCGTTCACACCTGGTGGTGGTAAGCTACTTTCATAGCCACAGCTGCCCTGGGGTAGACTGACGGAAGCGTGGCTGCAATTTGCGCCACCTGTCATTCATCATTCAATTCACCGGTGTGAGTGGCACCGGGGGCAAAGGGTGAAGTGTCCCGCCCAAGGACACAACGGCATAAGGGGTGAATACTGCCAAGAACTTCAAGTTATCACAAAAAAATACAGTATTTCAATATCCTACATAGTTCACTGATTATTTAAACTGTAGCTTAAAATATATTATATAATAAAGCAAACGTCAATTCATCCTTGAAGTACAATCAGTGAAAAAACATGACAAAAAATAAATAAATAAAATTACATTAGATATGGTTTGCACCTTACTCAAAAGGTACATTTTTAAACCAAAACTATAACACCACCTAGCTTATGTTACCTGCAGTAGTTTTTCCCCCCCAAAGTGCAATATTTTTTTTACAATTACAAATTGTACCGAATAAAAATTGCTCATCGATATGAGGAAATTGTCTGCCGCCAGGCTTGTCACTCACCGCTGTCTTATATATTGTTGTGACAGTTAATGTATTTTACTTGCTCTTTATTCCGTTTCCTTCTTCTGCCTCCTCTTTAAACCAAGCTAAAGAAGGTGTTATGGTCGTTGTCTTCATCAAAACAACTGTTCGGTGGCATTGCAAATTTATGACACACCTTCCCTAACCGGTGTCACGGTCCTATGTTGCACCTGTCAGTTATGGGGTCAGTATAAAGCCATGTGCAATGTGACAATTAAGGGGGATATACAGTCTATACAGAAAATATTCAAATGTCATCTGCTACTCAGAACTGTATGATGTAGAACAGTGGTCACCAAACTTTGAGCTCAAGATCCCTGGTTTCAGCCAAAAAACAAAACAAGATCTATCCCTATATTTATACTTCAAAAAGAAAAGAAAAAAAAGTTTCATTTATTTTTGCTAGTGTTGTTTTAAGGACAAATCTTTACGTTGTTATTATAAATAATATATTATAAATGATGGCAACAATTTGTTTTTTTGTCATTATGTTTCTTGCCGTTTTCCCAATTTTTGCTGGGTTTTTTTGTTTTGTTTTTTGTAATGTGCCTAGTGCCAATGACAAAGGAGCCACGGGCCACAGATGGACCCTGTGCCGCACTTTGGGCACCCCAGATGTAGAAGCTAACTGTTTATGGCCACTTTAAATCACATGTTTCACCTGGCGGGTTTCTCCTGTGTGATAAAGAGGGGATGAACGGGGAAGTCCTTTAGCTGCCGCCTTGTTCTATCATATATTACTGCCTTTGCACATGTCAATGTTTACTTTTGTATGCACAATAAATCAACACCAAATCCATACTTTGGAGCAATGTTCACAGACTCTAGTATTTGGCTTATTAGTTCCCGTTGCAGGCGAGCGATGATGGTCGTGGTTGAGGGAAGTTGTTTAATGTTGGATGCTAGAAAATGTCCGATGCAATACAACAGTCAGCCTTATTGCGATCATTGCAGCTCTATGAATTCTGTGCACCCCATGCCATGTGCGTTTGCGAGACGAGCGTGTGTGGTGTGCGCCATGCGGCCGTACTCGGGGTGTGGTGGACGCGGTGTCAAGAGCCGCGGGATGTGAGCCTGAAGAGAGAGAGAGAGGCGAGGCGTGCGGGTGTGTTCAGGGGTTAAAATGCGTGCCTGTTGGCGGGTCTGTTGGTCACTCTCCTGGTGGTGGTGTCACCGATGTCAGAGTAATATTTTATTTTTGTAATATTTTCGGGATCGACTGGTAGGGTCCCAAAGATCGACTGGTCGATCGGGATTGACGGGTTGGCGACCCCGGATGTAGCGCACGGGTGTCCAAAGCACGGCCTGTAGCACTTTTGTTAGTGTTTTAATATTAGCATCCTAGCTGATTTGATCATTTTACAGGTACACAATCAGGGTCAAATATCGTAATTGACAAATAATTACGTTAGTATGCTAGCTTTTTTAAAATTTATTAAATCTAATTTTGTAGGTAAACTCCTCAGTCATATTTTGGTACTAACGTTATCAGGCTAAAATTTAACACATTTTTCAGGTATACACCTTAGAATAACATATTTTGGTACTTTATGCACATTACAGTTAGAATTTTAGCATGCTAAATCGTTTAGCATTTGTACACCTCAGTATCATGTACGGTAATTTGGTATTTCACTATAGTTAGTATTGTACTGTTAGCATGCAAGCTTTTAAAGCTCATTTTGCTCATATTTGTTGTTACTTGGCGCGATCGAGCCAGCGTGCTAACTATAGCATCTTAGTTTGGTTTTGGCTCTTCAGCATTCACACAAAATTTCTACCAAAGTTGTATATTCTTGTTCTTTGAAAAAAATCTATATATTGTATCGGTTTTGAAGGTGAAAACTACCAAAATGGCCCCCCTATCCTTTGATTTGTCCACCTGTGGCACTCTGTGGAAAATGCTTTGGCACCCCTGATGTCGGTGTTGAGAAGGAAATATTCATGTTTTTACAGTGTACCTTTTCTGAGCCCATGCTGGGACACTTCCAATTGTAAAGGTAATACTGTAGATTGCCATCGCCGATGCCGAACTTCAGCTTCTCCAGGAAAGTCTTGTTTTCCATCAGGTCCAGTGCATTGAAGACATCAAAGCCTTTCTGGAAGGCAGAAAGAGGTCTATTTAGCTACCTGACAGAGAGGACTAGGGTTATACATGCTAGGGTCACACACTGATTTGGCCAGGATGAGGGCGTCTGACATCAAGTCCAGCAGCGTGGTGGTGGTGTGCACGTTGTAGAAGGAGTAGGCTGCTTTTAAACTGCGGTGCACAGGGTGGTTCATGATGGTGGAGGGCAGCGTGTAGAAACTCAGCATGTCCGTCACTTTTCCATCATTCTGCCAAGAAAACAACATATTTTATGATTAAAATTGTAAAAATGACACAAGAAACACTTACCGTATTTTCCGCACTATAAGGCGCACCTAAAAACCACAAATTTTCTCAAAAGCTGACAGTGCGCCTTATAACCCGGTGCGCTTTATATATGGATTAATATTACCTGTAAGATTCATTTTCATAAAGTTTCGGTCTCGCAACTTCGGTAAACAGCCGCCATCTTTTTTCCCGGTAGAACAGGAAGCGCTTCTTCTTCTACGCAAGCAACCGCCAAGGTAAGCACCCGCCCCCATAGAACAGGAAGCGCTTCTTCTTCTACTGTAAGCAACCAACCACCCGCCCGCGTAGAAGAAGAAAAAGCGCGCGTTTCATTTCCTTTGTGTGTTTACATCTGTAAAGACCACAAAATGGCTCCTACTAAGCGACAGGCATCCGGTTCATGAAAAGACGCAATCTCTCCATCCGTACACTGATTACTATTTCACAGCAACTGATATTCCTGTGAACCGCACTGTGGATACAACGGGAGCACGTACGGTGAATATTCGCACCACAGGGAATGAGAAGTCATCCTTCACTGTGGTTCTAGCTTGCCATGCTAATGGCCAGAAACTTCCACCCATGGTGATATTCAAAAGGAAGACCTTGCCAAAAGAGACCTTTCCAGCCGGCGTCATCATAAAAGCTAACTCGAAGGGATGGATGAAGAAAAGATGAGCGAGTGGTTAAGGTAAGTTTAAGTTTACGCGAAGAGGCCGGGTGGCTTTTTTCAGCAGCTCCGTCCATGTTGATATACGACTCCGTGCGCGCCCACATCACGCTAGTTTTAATATATTATTAAAGTTTGACTGACCTATCTGACTGTTTTTTGGACATTCCTTTAGCGCAGTTAGATGCGGCTTACAACACGGGGCGGCTTATAGGTGGACAAAGTTTTGAAATATGCCGTTCATTGAAGGCGCGGCTTATAACCCAGGTCGCCTTATGGTGCGGAAAATACGGTATTTTAAAAGTCAACAATATTAACATGAAATTAAAACTGTAGTGTTTAAACTGTGACTGTGCGTTTCTTTACCTTCTGTGGTCAATTTTATTAGAATTTGTGTTTATCAAGAAAATTGCAATTAGCACTTATGTTCTACAAAACTACATATAGTATATAGTACACAACCTTAACTACAAGATACTTTAAAATATGTTGGGTTTTTATGCCAGTATAATGCCATCAATACATTTGCATCTCAGTAAATGTTCATATCATGCAAAAGTTATTTTATTTCAGGTTTACAATTCAGACTAAGAGATCAATTAAAATAAGTTGTTGCAGTTAATTTGTTGATAGGAGCATGAACCAGTAAATCACAACGGTTAACGTTTACCATTTTTCCCATGTCATGAGATACTTTGAGGGTATTATTAGCTGAATTATCAAATGATAAAAAATAAACAATTAGGGGTGTCCCAATACAACTTTTTCCACTTCAAATACGATACAGATATTGAAGCCTTGATTATTGGCCGATAATGACATTGATTTGATCCAATAGACAGGAATCATACATATATTATTTTGTAGTGTGGAATGTTAGAAAAGGTTGGATCAAATGAACTTATTCAAACGGAGATCAATGGTAGGTGTGACTAACACCAATTGATATTAACTGTTTGGAATAAATGTATGCTGTCTTTAAGTTGAAGAGGAGTGGCAATTGTTTTGTAGAGACACCTAGAATTTATCATTCAGTGAATTAAATGATGCGGACACATTTGTTACTGGAGCCTTTGTACAAGTAATATGCAACTATAATTATTGGTGACTTTGTACAAGTAATATACAACTATAATTATTTGATACTTGTTTATCTTAACAAGTGTGCTGTTTTACACTGCAATATTGTTCAATTATTATTACGTATGTCTAGCTTATGTGCTATATATATATATATATATATATATTTTTATAAAAATAAATATATATTTATATAAAAATAAATATATATTTACGGTATATAAAAAAAATAAAAAATATAAATAAAAAAATTAAATATATATATATATATATATATATATATATATATATATATATATATATATATATATATATATATATATATATATATATACCCATATCCATCCATCCATCCATCCATTTTCTACCGCTTATTCCCTTTGGGGTCGCGGGGGCGCTGGAGCCTATCTCAGCTACAATCGGGCGGAAGGCGGGGTACACCCTGGACAAGTCGCCACCTCATCGCAGTATGTGTGTGTGTGTGTATGTATATATATATATATATGTATATATATATATATATATATATATATATATATATATATATATATATATATATACACACACATTTTGCAGACAGCGCTGCAGACAATGGCGTGCATTTTGTTTAAATCCGGTTTCGGTAGCGCGGTTTTCGGTGATCAAAGTCTTTTTTCGGTGGTCAAGTTTTCGTTACATCACTTGTCAATAGTGCGCAAATAGTGCTATGTATATTAATACATACTGTAACGACCAGCTGGTGTTAATGTTTTATGTTCGTGTGGTTTGGATTTGAAGTCAGTTTTCCCCTTGTTTACAAACACACCGTCTGTGCCTGAAAGGTGATTGGTGGAGAATGAGGAAGTGTTGTTTTGTCGGGGGAAGTGAAAAACTCAGAGACAAAAGTGTTTTCATGGGATATATATATATATATAAATAATACAATACACATTATACATGCACACACACAATATACTCACAACTATAAAGCCAGTAAAGCCCTTACTAGTAATTACCGTATTAGCTTGATATTTGATTGACATTTCCCTGAAAAATGGTAACATCATTTTGGAGACAACAGTATGTCGCCTGTCCCGTTACAGGCTGGGGTGACGTGTGTTTACCTCCACCAGGTAGGTGTCGATGATGTTCTCCTGGGGCAGCAGCCAGTGGGCCACCTCCTCCTGAGTCATGGCGGGCACCAAGTTAAAGTGGTTCAGATACTCACGGAGGAGGCGGTGCACAGCGGGCACGTCCTTCTTGGTCATTGGTCGCAGACCCGAAGTCTTTGGGGCCTGAAGACAGAAGACGGCGGTGAAGTACAAAAAAGGAGTACCTAATGAAGCGGCTGGTGAGTGTTAAATGTGCAGTGACCATCATACATCAGGTAGACGGTACAACTTCATGGTGCGCTGCATCGTCATGTTCCTGCTCAGGTGGGAAAACTTCACCTCGATCAGTTTGCGTGGGTTCAGCGAGCGATGCCAGTACCTGCGCACTCACAGAACATTGCATGTTTCCAACAAGGCGCCTTTCTCACTGAGCGTGTCCATTTCCTGGCGAGACCCACCTGCACGTGCCCACAGGTTTAGGCAGAACCACTCCGGCCGTATAGACCGCCTGGAAGATCCCCTGCAGATTGACCCGTCTTGTGATCTCTCGAATCAGTACCGGAGCAACTCGCTTAGCTCGAAGCTTCTTGTGAACGCACAGGAAGTTGATCTCTACCATTTTTTTCTCTCTAAAAAACAAACACCAAATTAACTCTTTATAACTCACATATTTTTTTTTTTTTTGGTTAGTAGGTTTTCATTAGTTATTGGCCAAGCCGATTATCGGCACCGATATTTGGCATTTTTGATGTGCTAAATTTTTTTTGGTCTCTTAAAAAAAATAAAATAAATACAACTACAACAGAACTACATCAGAAGATACCCATCCATCCATCCATTTTCTACCGCTTATTAAATATTAAATTTGCCAGGAAATTCATTTTTTATTCTTTCCTGGCGTATTCCATGTCTCGTTTTGTGTGGGTTTTTGCTACTGCAGCGATGGAGACGCTCGACAAGCCTCCTGACGCAACACTCGCAGCCTGGGCTCATTAAAAGAGCGCAGCAAGTTTCATTTTTTGTAATTTAATTAAATAACGCGACAGAGATGGATGACGGATAAGGACGACAGAAAATATATCTCTGCCAAAAATCCTAACTATGTTTAAATATCTTGACGAATAGGAGACTTATTGTAAAAGTAAAGAAGAGCAGGCAGCAGCTAACACATTCTCATACTTTCTTTAACATCCAGGGAAAAATGATGTGAAGTGAAGGATATTTATATTGCGTTTTTCTCTAGTGACTCAAAGCGCTTTTACATAGTGAAACCCAATAAATAAGTTACATTTAAACCAGTGTGGGTGGCACTGGGAGCAGGTGGGTAAAGTGTCTTGCCCAAGGACACAACGGCAGTGACGAGGATGGCGGAAGCGGGGATCAAACCTGGAACCCTCAAGTCGCTGGCACGGCCACTCTACCAACCGAGCTATACCGCCAGCTTTAAAAATTTCTCACTCTAAGCTACGTGAAGAAGTCCAGAATTTTGTATTTATTTTAATGCTCCCAATATTTCAGGGTTCCTTATTACAAAACCTTACAATGCACTAGTATGAAATTGAGTAGATGGCGAGTTATTGTGATATAGAAAAATCCCATATTTGTGCCAATTTTCTACATTATGAAATGCACACATGATAAAGGTGTTTAAGAAATCCCCAGATGTTTTTATGCTGCTAAATTAACCACAACATTAGCACTGCATAAAACATTATGTCGCTACTGATCCGACGTTTCCTAAAAAATTATGTTAAAAAAACAACTTAAATCCTTGTCCAGTGGTTTACTGAGGTATACTATTCATGTTTAAATAACTTTTACTGCAAATGAATATCGGCCTCCTTGACTACTAATAATCAGTATCAGTTCATAAGAATACTTAAAGTTTAATATCCAGCTTCAGTAGAAAAATGTTATTCAAGAGCTACGTACATGTCATAGATGCGGATATTGGCGGGGATGGCACTGATGAAGCCCACAAGCTTCTGGTTGGAGTTCACCCTCACCCCACAATGCCATTGAGGCAGCCAGCCAGGGGGTCGCAGTGCCCTGAGAAAGAAGAAAATAATGTCTCCATTAAATAATTCACTTCAGACATTAACTGTGTTCAAATATTACATGTCAGAGCAGATGTATTTGTGAAATACAGCTTAAAAATAATACCAAAATCAGTGTTCAACATTGAGCATGAAAACATTTACCAGAGAAGGAAGTCAGGTGAGTAGTCAAAGCGGAACATGTTGTCATCATCTTCAACGTAGTTCTCATTGAGGAGGGTGTAGAGCTCTTTGAGCTGGTTGAAAAGACAAATCATGTATTTCATTATGTGTTTCAGTCATGTGACACTGCTATTCACTGACACTGCCATAATAGCTTTTAAGAAAAGTTGTCGGTATAGGCTTGGGAAAAAAATGTTGCACATTCCTATTGAAAAGCAAATAAACTTAGGAATTTTGGTTAATACATCACAGCATTGCAATCTGACACAATGCAGCTACGCCCCCTGGTGGCTACCATTGTCATTATTACACCAATGCTTTTCAATCAATGAAGATTTTATAATTAATGGATTAAGAAGTCGCCCCTCATACATCTCAAACAACCCTTGGATTATATCAAAAAATGTAAATCTAATTTAAAGCTTTTTGATGCCATTTAAATATGATTAAAAAATATAGTCAAGAGATTACAATTATCTGTAAACACACACAATTAGAAACCGTTGACAATAATACTCTTGAATGATTGACTGTTACTATCTAGTGAATTAGAATTGACCCGCAAAGACTGATTAATCTGAGAATTTATTTTTATCTATCGTATTTTTCGGAGTATAAATCGCTCCGGAATATAAATTGCACCGGCCGAAAATGCATAATAAAGAAGGAAAAAAACATATATAAGTCGCACTGGAGTATGAGTCGCATTTTTTGGGGAAAATTATTTGATAAAACCCAACACCAAGAATAGACATTTGAAAAGCAATTTAAAATAAATAAAGAATAGTGAACAACAGGCTGAATACGTGTACATTATATGAGGCATAAATAACCAACTGGTATGTTAACGTAACATATTATGGTAAGAGTCATTCAAATAACTATAACATATAGAACATGCTATACGTTTACCAAACAATCTGTCACTCCTAATCGCTAAATCCCATGAAATCTTATACATCTAGTCTCTTACGTGAATGAGCTAAATAATACTATTTGATATTTTACGGTAATTTGTTAATAATTTAACACAGAAGTCGCTCCTGAGTATAAGTCGCACCCCCGGCCAAACTATGAAAAAAACTGCGACTTATAGTCCGAAAAATACGGTATTTACTTTTCTGAAGTAGTAGCAGCAGCAGCAGCTGACAGTTGTGGTGGCGTCAGCAGAAGGGGCTTTGTTGGTCATGCCAAATAAATTTGGCACCGTTAACTGCTGCCTGCCTTTAATCGCCGACTGGTGATGATCTAACAGCGTGTGCGATTTCACCATATTGATGTCCATTGAGTAAATTTAGGAGGTCTTTTGGCACATTCTGTAGAACACCTCTCTGTGTTTATAATCGGCAAGCTTTAACCACAAAATTTCAAAAGTTAACCAATCAGCCACTTTTGCTGAAATTTGCGGTTTCCCATTCCCCGGACATGGATTCATTGTCTCGCTTTCGCTACAACATAAGCACGCTCACAGGATGTAGCATCTCAAGCATCCGATGTTCTGACTTCGTGCACCGGCCATAGACAATAGCCAATTTAAAAGTTCCGCCTGTCAATCATCACAATGTACCTTCAATCAAAACTATTAAAGGAGGCACTGCACTTGAGCCCTCGAAATAAACATCCAAATGTATCTCTTTAAAACATGCTGTAAAAATTCATATCCTCTGAAAATATGCCTTATAATTAGCTACCAACTGGAAGATACATTTTAAAATCAGGATACAATTATAAAAAAAACTGTTAAATGTATTATGGAATAATAAATGAACATCATACAAGGAATGCAAATGATGCATGTGTTTGAAAACGGATAACTGATTTAAACATTTTAGAAAAGAACATGTCATGGAATAATATTGGAAAATACCAATAAGCCCCTTATATGCACGAAAAAGAGGCTGGGTTAATGAAACATATTGAATAGATTGTATTATACACCTCTGTTTTTTAAAATGGGTACAGTAAGTTATGTATAAAGTGTCAGGCAGCTGAAGGAACTATTATTCATTTACTGTGGGAATGTCAGAGGATAAAGAGTTGTGGTCTGCTGTGAGAATTGTCTTAGTTGTCCATCCTAGGCCACCGTAGGTCATGTGAGGTGTCTGCGTGACGAGAGTTGCTAATGTTAGCCAAGTTAGCTCATGTGTGTTGAACTGGAGATGACTGAAATAAACAATCTGAGCGTCCTTATTACCATGACATGTGACCAAAGAATGGCAAAATTTGGGCCTGCAGAGCTGCTTAATTTTGCCATCCAGTGGCGTGTCCGCTATGCAGGCAGCGCTTTCGGATCGTGTCCAGTTTGAAAGCCATAGAGCAGTGGTTCTTAACCTGGGTTCGATCGAACCCTAGGGGTTCGGTGAGTCGGGCTCAGGGGTTCGGCGGAGGTCAAGACACACTCAACTCATCGTGTAAATAAAAATTTTCCCTTTTGGCGTATTACGGATACGGCAACAGCAGAAGTCACACTGATTTGCAGGTGTGTAATTTGTTGTGAGTTTATGTACTTTGTTGGTGTTGTTCTTTGAACAAGGTGATGTTCGTCCACGGTTCATTTTGTGCACCAGTAAAAAAAACATGGTAACACTTTAGTATGCGGAACATATTCACCATTAATTAGTTGCTTATAAACATGCAAATTAGTAACATATTGGCTCTTAACTAGTCATTATTAAGTACTTATTAATGCCTTATTCTGCATGGCCTTATTATAAACCTAATCCTCTAACCCTGGCCCTAACCAAATAACTCTAAATTAAGTCTTTGTTACCGGTACTTAGAATATGTTCCCCATACTAAAGTGTTACCAAAAACATATAACTTTGTGTTGAATTTGGAAAAAAAAAAAACCATTTTATTTTTCACTAAAGAAGGGTTCAGTGAATGCGCATATGAAACTGGTGGGGTTTGGTACCTCCAACAAGGTTAAGAACCACTGCCATAGACGAAAGAAAGAAACACATAGCAATTTATCAATGACCGCAACGTTATTATGTACATTTTCTTTTCTCATTTGTTTGTTTGATTGATGTATTGACTGCCGGCCAAATCCGACAATTACATTTTTAATGCCTCTGGACATCGTATTTAATGATTTTTGCTAAATCCATTTAATGACTTGTAATATTTTTCATGCCCCGTGATATATTTTGTTTTTTTGATGAACAGTCTGCACTTTAGTGTCTCTTAACACAGCAAAGAAAAAAAAATTGTGCAAAACAGTGATCCTCTCTAGTGACAACGAAGTAATGTCACATCCTCTTACCACAGCGGCATTGCCCAAGTCGAGGGTGTCCCAGCTGAAACCCTGCGGGAGGCTGTAGGGCTCCACGCGAATGTTGTCCTTGTCGGGTTCGATGGAGCCGTGCGATGTCACCGTCTCGCCTGAAGGGGAAAAAAATCCCAACAAAATACTTTAATGGCGGCTCATCAGGGAGACCAAACGAATGCAGCGGTCTTACCCAGCTTTGGCACCGGCTGCGTGTCCCAGAACTGGTAACTCCTGCGGGTAGCCTCCTCCATGGTCTTGGCGGGACCTTGGCACACGGACAAGAGCTCGATGGCTGTTTGAATCTCCTGCAGCTTGTCAGCGGGCAGCGAATTCACCTGGGAGAAATAGCAGAAAGCCATGTAATCAAATACCGTATTTTTCGGACTATAAGTCACAGTTTTTTTTTATAGTTTGGCTGGGGGTGCGACTTATACTCAGGAGCGACTTATGTGTGAAATTATTAACACATTACCGTAAAATATCAAATAATATTATTTAGCTCATTCACGTAAGAGACTAGACGTATAAGATTTCATGGGATTTAGCGATTAGGAGTGACAGATTGTTTGGTAAACGTATAGCATGTTCTATATGTTATAGTTATTTGAATGACTCTTACCATAATATGTTACGTTAACATACCAGTTGGTTATTTATGCCTCATATAACGTACACTTATTCAGCCTGTTGTTCACTATTCTTTAATTATTTTAAATTGTCTTTCAAATGTCTATTCTTTGTGTTGGGTTTTATCAAATACATTTCCCCAAAAAATGCGACTTATACTCCAGTGCGACGTATACAGTATAAGTTTTTTTCCTTCTTTATTATGCATTTTCGGCCGGTGCGACTTATACTCCGGAGCGACTTATACTCCAAAAAATACGGTAGTTCAATACTCTAGAACTATATTGTAGTATGTTTTTAACTAATAAACAGCATAAAAAAGGTTTTAAGATAAATATTTGCTCATGGAAATATACTTAGTTTTTTCTATAAGTCTGGAAAAAAAGCACTGTTATGTTTCAGTCATACCTTTGCAATAGGATCTTCAGAGACTTCTGTGACACTGCTTTTCTTCTTCTTCTTCTGCTTCTTTTTCTTCTTCTTGGCACCACTGTCACTGATACACAAAACATTAAGATTAAAAAAAAAACATGTTTTGTCTTTTTTCCAGTGCTAGTGGGATTTCATATTTTTACTGCATATTTTACAAGTCCAGGCTGACTAAATATGAAGGTTTATTTCACATATGCATATCTGCAGGTGTGTTTGTTCGGTGTGGAACCGATTTTTCAGCAAAGGGCCATTCCAATTCACAAATTTAGTGAGACAATCAAAATTTCCATTCGGCATTCTGATGCACCTCCACGAGCTCAGGAAGTGTGCATAACAGTGAACAAAATGGCGAGGCAGCAGTTTGCAGTTGTTAATGCTTCCTTCAAAAAATCTTTAAACTGTTTACACAAAAGCCAATCTGTACATTTTGTCCCCTTCTGAACTGAACAATCACCTTAAAACCGGGATAGGGCTTCCGTTACACCCTTAATATTTATATAATGAGGCAGAGTGTGGCCGAAAGACAGCAGGGGTGTTATTAAGATTTACGACTTATTTCAGAAAAAAAGAAGCTACAAAAAAACGACAGACATTAAGTTTTCATTTATAGTCTGTTTATGGCATTTTTTCACTAATTTAAAAACTATCAAAATGGCCTTTGCATTCTTTGACTTTTTAATTATTGGACACTTTAGATATTGATAGAAACAGCTTTTTTCTCATTACTTTTATGTATTTTTGCTCTTTTTTTGTTACATTTTTACCGTTGCTTTTTTTAGACAATATGTTGCGAGTCATCAAAACAAATGGACCCAGGTCCGCACTTTGGACATCCCTGCCTTACAGTACATTAAGATGTTGACAATCACAAGGCAGCTTCTTTACTTTAGGCTAAATTAGACAAAAACACATTCAACTGACTCTCAAAAGTCTCAGAAGATGGAGCACCAAATTTAATTGATATTGTCCAGTAGGGCTGCAACTAACAACTAATTTGATAATCGATTAATCTGTCGATTATTACTTCGATTAATCGATTAATAATCGGATAAAAGAGAAACTACATTTATATCCTTTCCAGTATTTTGTTGGGGAAAAAATAGCATACTGGCACCATACTTATTTTGATTATTGTTTCTCAGCTGTTAGTAAATGTTGCAGTTTATAAATAAAGGTTTATAAAAAAATTTAAAAAATTAAAATTTAAAATTTAAAAAAATTGCCTCTGCGCATGCGCATAGCATAGATCCAACGAATCGATGACTAAATTAATCGGCAACTATTTTTATAATCGATTTTAATCGATTAGTTGTTGCAGCCCTATTGTCCAGTGATCAGGGAAAACAATCAAGCGTTTTCTGCCAAATAGCCAGTACAGGGGTTGCAAGAAAAATAGATTTTTTTTTTAGATATTTATGCTTTGCTGGCATCTCAAATCACTTTAACCTCATGTCTTAGCACAGCTAGTGTCATAACCTCCTTATTTACCCACGATCCCATCCATCCTTCTATCCTTACAGAGCATAATCTCATTATTGTCCAAGGGCGAGTCCTGGCCGGCCCACATTTGTGACACCAGCCCAGATGGCGTGTCACATGACCTTTTTGCCGAGGGTCTACAATGCATGTGGACTCATGTATGGATGCATGTACAAGTGGGGGGGTGTTTGACAATGGACAACAAAACATTGTAGTTTGTTCTACAAGCTTCCACTTAGCAGCAAAGGGCCACAAGTGTTCTTTGTGCTCGTCGGCCGCTTGGGTAAAGCGTCACATGATCAGGTTAAAAAAAAAACAAAAAAAAAACATTGACGCGGTTTCCAGTTTAATCTTATCCAGGGAAGATTTCTCAACACATTCCAAAAAACATTGAATGGTAAGAAGTGGAGCACAATACAAAAAATGCTGCCCTAATTCAAAAGGGAACTGTATTTTTTTTTCAAATGTTTGCCTATTATTCACAATCCATATGTAAGGCATAACTTTATTTTTTTAATGCATTTTAAGTCCTAAAATACAGCAAGTAAAAGGGGTGGCTCACAATGTGGCTAATGGGGGAACACTATACAGCCCATAATGCCCTCTAAAAAACATTCAAACCAAAAATTGTTTACCAAAATTGTATTGTATTATAAGCTCTAACGTTAAATAACTACTTTTTTAGCCACACCGTGATCACAGAGAGCTAACTAGCTTATGCTGCTATATTGATTATATATCTTAGTTGGTAAAAGTTGATTTTAGATTATAAATCATGCCTCTCACATGGGTAGTAGAAGGTTCTGGCCATTAAACTGTGACATTTAATTTAGACCTGGAGATGGCGAGAAAGACACAAAAAATGCTTGTTTGTGGCCACCTTTTTCCTTAGGTGGATTATGATTCTTTTTTCATCCAAACAGGAAGATATAAACATCCCATCAGTCGGCATCCCAGTGAGAGCAGACATTGTACAGTAAGTGATTGTTTAGCACTTAGCAATACTGCTACGTGATGCTTAGGGTTTCACTAAAGCTGCATTTGTTTAGCGCACAGCTTTTAAAACCTGTAGCTCATCCTACTTATATTCAGACTAAAAAAATATAAGGTTCCTGATTGATTATCATCATTTGTCTCAAAGTAGTCGTCGGTGCCTCTCATGAAGTCTCAATCAATCAATCAATTCCTTTATTGTCATTGTCATAATAACACTTACGTCATAAATGTCAATGAGATTTTGTTTGAGCTTTGTCTAGCGGCATAGAAACTGCATTGAAGTGCAGGTTGACCATAGTTTACAGTTTAGCATTGTCAGGAAGATTGCGAATAGAGGGGCGTGGGGGTGGGAACAGTCAGATGTCTGATACGTTGATTTTGCAGCAATGCAATGTCCAGAGCACAATTATTGACGTGGTGAAGAGTGAGGTAATAAGATGGTCCGGGGCAGCAAAGGGGCAGGCTGTTCATTTAACAGAATGTCTCACAGTCTGTATACCCAGGCTGTGAGACATTCTGGTGGTCCTGGCGCGAATTGATCTATACCTCCTTCCAGAGAGTAGCAGGTTGAAGAGGCCATGTGCTGAGTGGTATCTGTCCTTCAGGATGTTATGTACTCGCTTTAGGCACAGAGTTGTGTACATGGCACTCATCTCTGGGAGTATCGTCCTTGTAATTTTCCCCGCCGCTTTAACCACTCGCTGGAGGGCCTGTTGGTTCGCTTTAGTGCAGCTAAAGTCTACCATGAATAGTAGTGTTAATGTTGTAGGAAAAAGTGAACCTTGTGATGCGTCTGTGAAATTAATATGCCGCTGTTTGCTTAAAGGGGAACATTATCACAATTTCAGAAGGGTTAAAACCATTAAAAATCAGTTCCCAGTGGCTTATTTTATTTTTCGAAGTTTTTTTCTAAATTTTACCCATCACGCAATATCCCTAAAAAAAGCTTCAAAGTGCTTGATTTTAACCATCGTTATATACACCCGTCCATTTTCCTGTGACGTCACATAGTGATGCCGAGACAAACAAACATGGCGGATAGAACAGCAAGCTATAGCGACATTAGCTCGGATTCAGACTCGGATTTCAGCGGCTTAAGCGATTCAACAGATTACGCATGTATTGAAACGGATGGTTGTAGTGTGGAGGCAGGTAGCGAAAACGAAATAGAAGAAGAAACTGAAGCTATTGAGCCATATCGGTTTGAACCGTATGCAAGCGAAACCGATGAAAACGACACGTCAGCCAGCGACACGGGAGAAAGCGAGGACGAATTCGGCGATCGCCTTCTAACCAACGATTGGTATGTGTTTGTTTGGCATTAAAGGAAACTAACAACTATGAACTAGGTTTACAGCATATGAAATACATTTGGCAACAACATGCACTTTGAGAGTGCAGACAGCCCAGTTTTCATCAATTAATATATTCTGTAGACATACCCTCATCCGCTCGCAGATTTCTTTGACTTTATCGTTGGAAATGCATCTGCTTTGAGTGTCGCAGGATATCCACACATTCTTGCCATCTCTGTCGTAGCATAGCTTTCGTCGGTAAAGTGTGCGGAACAAACGTCCAATTGCTTGCCACTTTTGCATCTTTGGGCCACTGGTGCAACTTGAATCCGTCCCTGTTCGTGTTGTTACACCCTCCGACAACACACCGACGAGGCATGATGTCTCCAAGGTACGGAAAACAGTCGAAAAAACGGAAAATAACAGAGCTGATTTGACTCGGTGTTTGTAATGTGTTTGAGAAAATGGCGGATTGCTTCCCGTTGTGACGTCATCGCTCCGAGAGCGAATAATTGAAAGGCGTTTAATTCGCCAAAATTCACCCATTTAGAGTTCGGAAATCGGTTAAAAAAAAAAAAGGTCTTTTTTCTGCAACATCAAGGTATATATTGACGCTTACATAGGTCTGGTGATAATGTTCCCCTTTAAATGGGTATAATACCTAAATGTTACGTTATTATGAATGCGCCTGTTACTACATTACATTTATACTTACAGCATGTATAAAAAACAATGGAGGCTTTTGGATGGGTTTTTTCAAGCGCTTTATTGGCTTCATTGTTAGCTGACTTTTGCTAGCATTTTTTATTATTATTTAGAATGTATTAAGAAGGATAAAATGTGTTCTTGTCTTACACTGGGACTGTGAATGATGGGCTGAATTTAAAAAAAAGGTGCAGTTCCCTTTTTTAATTTAATCTCCAATTTGCATATTCCAGTAGCAGGACACACCTTAATATTTGCTTTGTAATGTTATTATTTCATGAATATTAATGTGAGAAGTCGAACGGTTGCTGTTTACTGCTAGCTGTGTTCCGAAATTGGACATTTTAAGGAACATCTACAGTCGGTGTTCAAAGGGGGATTGAAAACAACGTCAAGGGCCCGGTTTGACAAGACCACCTGTTTCATGAAAATACACACAAAGCGACTAGTTTCGTTGTAATTTTGGCTACTTTGTTCAAGAGGGTTTACTCATTAACAATGGGAGGTTTTGACAGCTATGTTAGCTTGCACGCTAATTAGCAAAATGTCAATCAGGATTGTAGTCAACTGTACCAGTTGGTTTAGACACACTAAAATATACACAGGAAGCGTATGTTTTTTTAAAAGTGTCAACTAAAGTCAAAGTGATTGTTCTGTGGGATTTGAAAGAGTAAGTGTAGTTTTGATAGCTTTGTTTTCGGCTTTCCAACAGCCCTACAACGCCTTTGCTAGGCGTCGCGGTGCTTCAACCCCGCCCAAATGACCGCTCTGGACCAATTGCATCACAGAACACTAAAGCGAATACTTCCCCCAGCCAATGGGGTTACAGCAAGTGGGCGGGACATCCACCCCGAGTCGGCTAGCTCCCCCGACAAGCTCGCTGTGGCCAGCATGTACTCGCCTTTACTTTTGTCTCGTTTCGCCGTGATTATTCTCTCAGCGCCACGACGCCCGCCAAGCTTTCTTACCCATCGCCCAGGTGGTGCTCTTCGTTTTCACAGTCGCTGCAGTGTCCGTGGTCTTCTACGTCTTCTTTCCCCGGCAACGGTGCTGTCTCATTCTCGTCCGCCATCTTCAATCAGGAAGTGGAGCGCCAGCGCATGTCCTCTAGGCCTTTAAACGTCCCTCGCTCTCATTGGTCAGCGAGCGGTGACGTCACTGTTGACATTAACTGTCAGCATGTTTTGCTTATGAATATGTTAAAAATAGCGAATGCATCACAAAATAGTATCGATCAAAGTCACAATGGATATTCTCTCTACAGACAGTATCACAGGCTACTCAACGACATGTGTACAGCTCCACTAATGGACATTGGAGTGTTACTTTCAAAGGCAAAATTAAAGTATTTCAAGAAACATAATTTTATATGGGACTTTATTGTATTATATGTATAGTACATGTTCCAAAAAGAAAAAAAGCATAAAACACCACCAGCATTAGAGATATTACAAGTCAAAGTGATGAAGCTTCGTGTTACGCTCATGACTTGGTGTAACTAAACATTACTTTATAACAGTGTTTTTCAACCTTTTTTGAGCCAAGGCACATTTTTTGCGTTGAAAAAATGCGGAGGCACACCACCAGCAGAAATCATTCAAAAACAAAACTCAGTTGACAGTAAAAAGTCGTTGTTGGATATGACTTTAAAGCATAACCAAGCATGCGTCACTATAGCTCTTGTCTCAAAGTAGGTGTACTGTCACCACCTGTCACATCACACCCTGACTTATTTGGACTTTTTTGCTGTTTTCCTGTGTAGTGTTTTACTTCTTGTCTTGCGCTCCTATTTTGGTGACTTTTTCTCTTTTTTTGATATTTCTTCCTTTGAGCGATATTTCCCGCATCTACTTTGTTTTGGCAATCAAGAATATTTCAGTTGTTTTTATCCTTCTTTGTGGGGACATTGTTGATTGTCATGTCATGTTCGGATGTACTTTGTCTTTGCTCCGCAGTAAGTCTTTGCTGTCGTCCAGCATTCTGTTTTTGTCTACTTTGTAGCCAGTTCATTTTTATTTTTGCTCTGCATAGCCTTCCCTACGCTTCAATGCCTTTTCTCAGGGGCACTCACCTTTTGTTTATTTTTGGTTTAAGCATTAGACACCTTTCTACCTTCACACTGCCTCCCGCTGTTTCCCACATCTACAAAGCATTTAGCTACCTGCTGCCACTGATATGGAAGAGTATTACACGGTTACTCTGCCGAGCTCTAGACAGCACCGACACTCAACAACAACACATTATTTGCAGACTATAATTACTTGTTTGCAAAAAATATTTTTAACCCAAATAGGTGAAATTAGATCATCTTCCGCGGCACACTAGACAGTGGTTGAAAAACACTGCCCTATAAGATGAAGGCAATTACATTGTATTGATATTTGAAATGTATTCAATGTTTATAAATGAATATTAAATACACTATATGTAAAAAAGGGAATAAATATTCAAAATAAGATCATTACGGTCAATTAAATCTAGTTTGGTTACGCCATCATGAGTGCAACACAAGGTTGTAAAAGTTTCAACTACAATTCTAAATAAGATGTCAAAAGCAAACTGAAATCAAATACACACAGTTTAAAGATTGATCAATACATATTTAAATTTAGTAATACATAAATATGATGATTTATCAAAATATAAAAGAAATATACCTGAACAGAACGCTCATGATGGTTACACCAAAAAGTAACGCTATGAATCGCGTTTTTCCAAGTTTTTGGGGCATTTTTATGCTATTTCCAAGCATCTCCTTTTTATCATCGTTGATTTTAAATGGTCAAACTAATGCATATTATATATGCATACCCTAGTAAACAAAAAAAAGTCCTATTTATTTTGATTGTTACATTTTGAAGTACATTTGTGCAAGTGGGTGCGAATGTACCCATTACCAGAGCTGAACACACATGCATTCTTAGGAACATGGCTATTTAAGTATTGTATGTGATGATAAGTGCCTTTAGAAATGAGGCCAACAAGTCTTGCAATGGAAACGTTACATTTCAGAGGAAAAAGCTCCCACACAGGATTTGGAATCATGTGATCGGCACGTTAGCTTCAGAGCAAATTAGTTTAACAGGAAACCCGTGAGATGTGTCATTGTGCATGCAGGAGTTCGGTAAATAAAGCCCTGAAAAAAATTAAATTTATTGTCATGTATTTGTCACTAAAAAAGTTGCAAATATTTTTTTAAATATAAATTAGGCAGCTGTTTTCTTGGTGTCTTTTAGAGATGGGATTTATGGCTTTTTGAAGGGAGACGGATTTCGCAGGAGCCGTTCAAAAACTGTCTCGATATTATAGTTGTTTTTTTAAATCAAGGAAACAATCACTAGTATCAGTTATACTTTAAGACGTAGATCAGAATAATTAAATTTTTACAAATATTACCCCGTTGGTGGAAATCATAATCATATAATTGTTTTTTTATATATAGGGAAGTGAAGTGAATTTATGTAGCGCTTTTTCTCTAATGACTCAGAGTGCTTTACATAGTGAAACCTAAGTTACATTTAAACCAGTGTGGGTGGCACTGGGAGCAGGTGGGTAAAGTGTCTTGCTCAAGGACACAATGGCAGTGATTAGGATGGCGGAAGCGGGGATTGAACCTGGAACCCTCTAGTTGCTGGCACGGCCACTCTACCAACTGAGCTATACTGCCCCAATATATATACCGTATTTTTCGGAGTATAAGTCGCACCTGCCGAAAATGCATAATAAAGAAGGAAAAAAACATATATAAATCGCACTGGAGCCCGGTCAAACTATGAAAAATACTGCGACTTATAGTCCGAAAAATACGGTAGTTTTCAGTGTAAACATTCCATGAGGTGTGCCGTACCTAAAATTTTTTAGAATTTTAACAATATAAAAAAAATACACAAATACAAATACAATGCATTAATTGATATGAAACATATAAATACAACTAAAATAAAAAATAGGACATAATACAAATGTGAGTACAAAATTATACTACCATACCTGGTGTGTGTATGTTTGAATAATGAACCCGAAAGGCGAATCCAAAAAGAAAAACAAAACAAAACAATTACATTAATAATAATTTAAAATGTATAACTATATTTAAAAAATAAAAATAAAAAGTTAATCCAAATGTTGCTAAGTGTCCTTTAAGTCAGGGTTCCTCAACCTTTTTTCCACCAGGGACCGGTTTAATGCATGCATTATTTTCATGGACCGGCTTCCTATGTGTGACAGATAAAAAAAAATAGCAAAAAAATGAGCATGAAAAATTTGCCTTTGGCTACAGTCTGGCACATTAACTTTTTATATGTCCGTTAATGTGTAATATACCGTACATCTATTTACAAGCTTATTGGTGTGTTCAGTGGGACAGGCGAAAGTTGAATCGGAGAAAATGCGGTAGTTTATAAATTATTGTTTCTGTGCGGCCCGGTAGCAAATACGTCAAGGACCGGTGGTTGGGGATCACTGCTTTAACTGACTAATTTTCTTGTCCTGTTGACAGTCAGGTGCAGAGTTGCTGACGCTAAATTTGCATGTGCAAAAACAATGGCTCCCAAACGAACAGCTCACTATCTGTTCTCATCATTCACTTCAAAAGGCCTTTCAAAATACTCGATTCATTCGCGACAGCCACATCTCAAGTGTCTTTGTCGCCTTCAAAGGGGAAAATAAATATATAATCCTTTGCACACAAATGAGACCCACATGGCATACACAAAACATGTATTAATAAAACTTTATTGGCACTTGCTGGAGGGCATTAGAAAGTGTTTGTTAAAAAGACAACTAGCACCTGTAAGTGCTTTGTTACAAAACGAGGATAAACACAGAATGAGACATTGTTATTAATGACTTTGAGCTGATCTGTATGTAATAAAACATTATGTATCATGTCATTAGCAATGAAGCTATTAGTTACAATAAATAAACCACTGTATGAAACTAAACATATGTTAACAACTTGTAATACTGCAAGGTTTAAATTAAGATATTACGGACATTTATTGGAAGTCCTACACTAAGTAATCCATGCGCAACACTTCATGTATAGGGATCATTTCCCAATTCAATACAAAGAACATCATCCAATGAATTTGCAATGTTTTGGCAACGCAGAGGACAAGGAAGATTTGTTAGCAAACATACAAAAGTCAAATGTGTGTTGACTCAACTGGTAAGCTCATGTGAAATGTAGCATAGAGAGGACGAGTAAACGTTTGCCTTTAAGATAATACTGCTCATTAAGTTCAAGTTGTGGAGGTAAAAAAAACTTATGAGAGATATTAAAAAGGAACTGCACTTTTTTGGAATTTTGCCTATCATTCACAATCCTTATGAGAGACAAGAACACATGTCCTTTTTTTAGGATACTAAAAATTGCCTCACAATACGAAGGTCCTGAGTAGTCTTGGGTTCAATCCCGGGCTCGTGATCTTTCTGTGTGGAGTTTGCATGTTCTCCCCGTGACTGCGTGGGTTCCCTCCGGGTACTCTGGCTTCCTCCCACCTCCAAAGACATGCACCTGGGGATAGGTTGATTGGCAACACTAAAAAGGCCCTAGTGTGTGAATGTGAGTGTGAATGTTGTCTGTGTTGGCCCTGTGATGAGGTGGCGACTTGTCCAGGGTGTAACCCGCCTTCCACCCGAATGCAGCTGAGATAGGCTCCAGCACCCCCCGCGACCCCGAAAAGGACAAGCGGTAGAAAATGGATGGATGGACTGACTAAAAGAAATAAGACGCTTGCAGGATGCAGCTAATGGGAGTCCTCTATGTTGCCTTCAAAGCCCTCTAACACAACTTCACAACCCTCCGTCAACCTTTTATGTACACGCTGCAAGTATATATATAATGTAGTAACAGATACATTCATAACAATATGTAATATGTACAATAATTACCATACTTTGGTCATTTTAATCATTACCAAAACATATTTCCTGGGGGCATTTATTTCAGTGCAAAGCACTTCCTACTACCGGCAACAAACGCGAGTGTGTTCTCATGAATTGATTTACGTGGACCCCACTTAAACAAGTTGAAAAACTTATTCGGGTGTTACCATTTAGTGGTCAATTGTACGGAATATGTACTGTACTGTGCAATCTACTAATAAAAGTTTCAATCAATCAAATCATGGCAGACTTGATAATGGACGACTAAAATTAATATTTTTGGACAAATGAGGCACAACCTTATCTTTTCTGAAGCTGAATATACGGAGGACCAACTGCTGGTTATAGAAGCTAAGCGAGCAGAGGATGAAAGGTTGGAACAGATGTAAGCCGAGAGATTCAGGACCGTCGTGACTTGACACTGTAAATGTGGAACTTGGAGCCAAGCTATTCCGACAGAAATGGAGTGCTTACCCAAAATCTACTGGAAACGTTCCCGGCCAGCTGGACCAAACGGATAATTGTCCATCAAGTGAGTCACTATAATATTGATCAAGCATGCAGCACATCATGCTTTTTAGTATAACTACAGTACATACGCTGTCAAGATAGCTGTGTACAAACAAAACATGAAATGTGGGCTAATACTTTACAGATACTGTAATATGATTGTTCATGTTTTTCAGTCAGAACAGATTGGTGTCTTATCACATTGTGTTGTGCATTACAAACTCAAAAGCCATTCAGCTGCTGACGCAGAAGCTAGTTTACGGCTAATGCCGTAGCATGCCGTTGCAAGGAAAAAGAGTTCCTCAGTGTTTGCTCTTACAATAACAATGTCACTACAGCTTGGTTGTTATACAGGTAACGAAATGTAAATCAAGTATTGCTGGTGGTTTTTGAAATGCATTTTTAGAGTGATGGATTGCTCCACCTGCAGCATTGCTATCCACCTGGAACGGGGCTGATTATTACAAGTTGGAATGCAAAAAATAAAATAAAAATACACAGGTGTTCTTGTCGCTCATAAAGGATTGTTAATGATTGGCAAAATTCCCCCAAAAATGCATTTCCACTTTAAAAGTGCCAAAGTACAGTAAGAGTCATTCAATTAAAACACATTCCTTAGTTATTTATCTAATTCTCAATTATTGTTAATTGGTGACAGTATTAATAATCATTAGGGGTGCACATAAAAATAGATTTACATCCGAATCGCGATTCTTATTCATCCTAAAGAATCCGTTTTTAAAAATCCGTTTTTAGGCCATCTGCATACATGCAGAAGAAGGTTTTCTAACCTGTAACCTGTTTTGAAAGTTTCATTAAAATCATTATACCAACTAATTGGGGTGCATAAAAAAATCGATTCACATTCAAATCGATTCTTATTCATTCCGTTTCTAAATCAATTTAAATTTTCAAAAAAATGTATTAAAAAAAAAAAAAAAGATTATTTCACTTTATTTTATAAGAATCACTTTTTAATAAAATATGTTTTCAAGCCATCTCCATGCAACCAGAAGGAGCTTTTAAAACCTGTTTTCTTCATCAGTATTGCACCAAATATTACTTTGTGAGAATCGGTTTGAATCAGGAATCATGTTGAATCGAGAATCGATTCTGAATCGAATCGTCACCCCAGGAATCAAATCGAATCGTTTGGTGCCCAAAGATTCACACCCCTACTAAATAATTCATTGTGAGAATCGGTTTGAATCGAAAATAGATTCTGAAATGAATCGTCACCCCAGGAATTGGATTTGGATTGTATCGTTAGGTGGCTAAACACTAATAATCATCTTTTCCAGGAACAACCGCGACTCCGAGAGGGTCAAGCAGTAGAAAATGGACGGATGGATGGATGGAACTGTACTCTATAACTTGAAATTTTTGTTATTCGGAGTTGACTTTTCTCACGTTATTCCAATGGAGGTCACACTTTAGGAGAATCCGAACCTTCAGGCACATTTTTGATGGGCACTCCTTTGCGGGCCACCTGGACGTGGACGAAGAGCGTGGCCGGGGCCAGCCTGGACCCGTCCGCCTTCAGCAAGTGGACGTGTCTGTAGCCTGAGACGACAGATACAGTATTAAAACGACATTCTCGGTGTTTTGATATTGTGCTCGCCAGCACCTGTGCGCAGGCTGGTGAACGGCAGCGTGTACTGTCCCACAAAGTCGTTTTTGGCCGTGTGGTCGTGGTCCTCGATCATGAAGCGCACCAGGGCCAGCTCGGGCACCTGCAGCTGGAAGCTGAGCGTGCAGTCCCAGTGCGGGTTGAAACCTGCAGGGGGCGCACAAGAGCTGCTGTGAGTGTGGCGCTGTTTTGAAAGTGTCTGCAATCAGTCACACCACCATAAACATGCCCAAGATGCATGCCACATACATGTAAGACAGGGGCAATTTGCGGCCAACACCTCATTTTTTTTAACATTGTTGAGTTGAGTTGAGTTGAGTTTGTGTTTATTTGGAACATGCATGCATACAACATGATAAATCACAATTTCCAGTTTCTCTATTCAACATGTTCGAAAAGGAGTAGGAAGAAGCAGAACTTATTTAATCCAACCTTCTTTCCTTTACATAGCAGTTGCTAAAACTTTTGTTCACTTCCTGTTCTCAATTTATTCACAATATACTCCATATCTAATAATATTAAAAATAAATAAATAATAATTAGTGAAGTAAGTTATATTTCATATGGTGAAAATAAATGGATGGATGAAGTAAATTCAGAATGTTTATCATGGTTCTTCTTCTTTGTACTTTGTAAACACTTTAAATTTGAAGATTTTCTTGAAGTGGATCATATTAGTACATTGTTGGATTTCTTTGGTTAATCCATTCCATAATTGAATTCCACATACTGATATACTGAAGGTTAGAGTGTCTGCCCTGAGATCGGTAGGTCGTGAGTTCAAACCCAGGCCGAGTCATACCAAAGACTATAAAAATGGGACCCATTACCTCCATGCTTGGCACTCAGCATCAAGGGTTGGAATTGGGGGTTAAATCACCAAAAATGATTCCCGAGCGTGGCCACCACTGCTGCCCAGTTTTTCCTTATTATTATTATTTATGGTTTTTATGGCAAAAACACAAAATATACAATATATTCCCCAAAAAGATTTTCAAAGTGGAATATCTGAAGTGAAATATTTAGATAGATCAATAAAGTACTATCTATCTATCTAAATATTTCACATCAGATATTCCACTTTGAAAATCTTTTTGGGGAATATATTGTATATTTTGTGTTTTTGCCATAAAAACCATAAATAATAATAATAAGGAAAAACTTTATATCTACAGATAAACCTAAAGGCCATCAAGAGATTTAAGGGGTTTAATAAAAAAATAAAAATAAATGACATATTTAAAAAAATGTTTTGACTGAGACCCTTTTGGGTCCATGGGACCAAATTAAAAAAATCAACATACAGTATTGTATTGGTTTTGAAAATTAAAACTGTCAAAATAGCCCCTGAATGCTTGAATTTTTCAGGGTGCGGCCCTTAGTGGAAAAAGTTTGGACAACCTGGTGTAGAGGATAATTCAAAACAAAATAAACACTATATCCCTCAGATGGAATAATTCATGTATCTACATAACCAAATACCGTTGTTGTCAATGCGATGGGTTTTGTCTCGGGTGTTGTCGATAGCCACCCCGTGGATTTCCACCCACACCCGTGGGTCCACAATGGAGCTCGCCTTGACCGTATTGATTTTTGGAAGTTGCTGCGCTGATATTACCTGAAAAAAAAAAAACAGGATTGCATTTAAGGCTCAAAAGTTACTCTTTCTGGTTTTGTTACAACTGCACAATTCGACATATTCGAAAAAGAGCAGAGCTTATTTAATCTTACCGATTTCCATATCTATTCGGGAAAACCAAGGAAAGAAAGAAACAAAAAATATAGTGTAGCAATAGCGCTAGATACTGTAAGCTTATGCAATAATGAAGGAATGAAGGAAAGAAGGAAAAGTTGTGAAAGAAATAAAAAAAAACATAAGCAAATATTAGTAAAAAAAATGGGGAAAAAAGGCAAGATATAGCTAGTACAATGTTAAACGAAAACAAATAGATAAAGATGTTGAAATAAAGATTCAAACAAAAATGTAAAACAAGTAAATAAGATAGGCAAATTGATGTAAATATGAAAATAGAAATATAAAATAAAATAAGTTTGAATATGTCAGTCCTTCTCAAATAAGGGGGTGGGGGGTTGGTGCAATGCCGGGGTGTGACCCCAGGGAATATACTTTATCAGTACCGTGCATCGTGCTTCAAACCCCACTTCGAAAAGCTGTGCACTACAAAACGTGTTCATTGTAGCCATTAATCTTGAATTGCTCATTTTGATTCAAAACAAACAATCAGCACAAATTGTTTTATTCATTTTTTTTGGTGGGTTAAATTGCTTTTTTATGTATATAATGCTCCTCAGTTTGAATGTATTATTATATATTGAGTTTATTTCATTTTATCCATTGATATCAAATGGTTTGAGTTGGTCAAAAAATAATAATGTTTTAAATAGGGATTTTTATTTTTAATTTCGCGCAAATTGATGCACTTTAAACCATTTCTGTTACAGACTGAAAAATAAAGGTAGTAAAGTTATTCTTTGTTGTAAGTTTATCTATGTATTTTTCTTATTCTTTATTTTTTTTTGTTTTCTTTCATGTTAATAAGGATACAATGATTTGCAGAGGTGTACTTATAAAAAATGTATAGACAAATTATACTATTTATAGTCGCGGCGGAGATCGGGGGTGTTCGAAATGTTTTCTTCTTCCTGTGTAGAAAATTATTGAGCAGCACTAATAGGTCAAGATATTAACAATAAATAAAGAAGTAGTGGAATAAGAATTTTGACAAGAACGCACAATTCATCAATAAATGTTGGATCTAGTTTTAGCAGGGGTAAAAAAAAAGCAAGAACAAATAAAACGATAAGCAAATAAGAGTTAACGAAGAAAGAGAGCTTATGCCGTGTTCAAATTAAAATACAAGTAAAAAGGTTAAGAAAATAAAAATAAGAGTAAAAACATAGCTATAAGGAGAAAGTGACTTAAAAACAGCAGAAAAACCAAATACAATTTAGCATTAAATTATAAACGTCCTAAAGGATTATGTTCTTAGTTGTGAATGACACAAGAAAGTAGCAAAATACTTATGTTTCAATATTTATCAAAAAGTACAATGTTGTCCAACTTGATCAATGTGTATGAGGATAGTATGATGGAGGGTACCTGGACCCTTTAGTGACGCTAAATATTCTAAGGGTATTATATCATTATTTGGGTAGTTATTTACCTGTTATTGGTTGGTGTAACTTGTATTTAAGTGCCTTTATATGTGTATATTGTACGTTTGGATGTTTGTAAAAAAAAAAAACATATTTATACATAATAAATAATATTGATAATATATTGCAGTAAGACCAGTAAATGAATCCTTGTATATACTAATAATGCTAAGAAAGCTAAGTATTTGATTTATAAATAAGAGATGGTAGTAAATAACGTTCACTTCATACGACTACTTTTTGGATATGAGAAACCTAACTATTATGTCAGGGGTGTCCAAACTTTTTGACTTGTCAGCATTGGGCTAAAAAGATTTTGCCGAAAGCATGTAAAGTAACAATATATATACAGCCTATAGATGTATATGTGTACATATTATATTGATATACCGGTAATAGATATATAACTAATATACCGTATTTTCCGCACTATAAAGCGCAGCGGATTATAAGGCGCACCTTCAATGAATGGCCTATTTTAAAACTTTGTTCATATATTAGACGCACCGCATTATAAGGCGCATAGAATAGACGCTACAGTAGAGGCTGGGGTTGCGAGACCTGTTGTGGCTCAATATTGGTCCATATATAAGGCGCACCGGATTATAAGGCGCACTGTCAGCTTTTGAGAAAATTGGAGGTTTTTAGGTGCGCCTTATAGTGCGGAAAATACGGTAATTGGATATAAAGAGTATGATAAGTTCGACTCTGTTTTCTTCCCTGACGACCTCCTTAAAGTTTTGTAATCAATCAGAAATACCAAGTCGCTAAAATGCACCAAACATGAGTAGGTGTGGAGAGAGTGTTTTGCATTGTTCCCATCATGCACTGTAATGGATTTGAATGGGTGTAATTTTCATTCTTTTTATGGTGCTTAGATGTTCTTTATAGCAGTGGTCCCCAACCTTTTTGTAGCTGCGGACCGGTCAACGCTTGAAAATTTGTCCCGCGGACCGGGGAGGGGGTGATTTTTTTTTTTTTAATAAAGAAATACAAGACTGTATTGATACACATTGATATATAGTGTATATATTGTGTTTTATGTTGATTTAATAAAAAATAAATTAAATTTTTTTTTTCTTGTGCGGCCCGGTACCAATCGGTCTGCGGACCGGTACCGGGCCGCGGCCCGGTGGTTGGGGACCACTGCTTTATAGTATCCACAAAGTTCAGTGAGCAGGTTATGTTATGTGTGACCTTGTGTGTCAACGTTTTGTGTTGGTTGCATTTTTTTTATTGCATCATGAGTAGGAAAGGTGGGCAGCACGGTGGCAGAGGGGTTAGTGCGTGTGCCTCACAATACGAAGGTCCTAGGTTCGAACCCTGCTTGTGATCTTTCTGTGTGGAGTTTGCATGTTCTCCCCGTGACTGCGTGGGTTCCCTCCGGGTACTCCGGCTTCCTCCCACCTCCAAAGACATGCACCTGGCGATAGGTTGATTGGCAACACTAAATTGGCCCGAGTGTGTGAATGTGAGTGTGAATGTTGTTTTTCTATCTGTGTTGGCCCTGTGATGAGGTGGCCACTTGTCCAGGGTGTACCCCGCCTTCCGCCCGATTGTAGGTGAGATAGGCTCCAGCACCCCCCGCGACCCCAAGAGGGAAAAGTGGTTGAAAATGGATGGATGGATGGAGTAGGAAAAGTTATTCGTATTGGGTCATGTAAGTAAATGCTGTGATGTGTTCTTTTTAAAAAAAAAAACAATGAATTGTCATTGACCTGATTTGCTCATGTTGTTTACAAGATGGTGGAAAATTTGCAGCAACCAGGTTGTCAGATATCTAAAATAAATTAGGAATCACTGCGCGGGCCAGATTTCTGATTAAACTCATGACTTCTCGTGGGCTAAACTGAGGATGCCGGCGGGCCACACTTGGCCCGTGGTTCGTAGTTTGGACACGCCTGTATTATGTATTGTTTGAATTTTTTTTGTGTTTGAATTGAGAAGCAGTTGTTACTGAAATTGTTATTAAAATAATTTCCAGTGTATTATTATCTATTTGTCATTGTTTTTAACATGTCCAAAATAAAACACTACTACTATGTACTAGGGTAGTTAATCATTCATCAAAATTGGGAACACTTTTCATTGATCTCTTTAAAAAAACTAATTGAGACAATTTCTTGAGTCATATGTAACTCAATCATTCCATCATTTTGGAGTCAATCCAAAATGCAGACGCAAAATTGTTAGTTTTGAGAATGACTCTGAGTCACCCGATGAAGAATATTAGTCAGACGCCAATTACTCGTATAGTCAGCTGGGTGGGAATGTGGCCGGGGCCGCCGCCCGTGTTCTCCGGGTTGAAGTCGGACTCGCCGGAACACAGGAAGCCGGGCTTCAGGACGTAGCCGCAGCGGCCGTTGGGCAGGAAGCGGCCCTGGTTCAGGTCCATCTGCTCGCCGGGCGTCTGATAGTTCAGAGCCACTGCGTGCACACACATACACACACGGTTAGCATGTCGTCTCACAAACACACACACACACACTGCAAACAAGTCTGAAGTCACTGAATGTGTTGTTGTTGGGAAGAGTCATGTTACTTAATGACAGTTTCATATATTTGATTTACTGCGATCCTTAGAGCGTCTGAATCGGAGCACCAACCCATCTGGCAGCCGCAGTTCCACATTTCCTGGGGATCATAGTTGGATGACTGCAAGCGCTGGCCCGAGGGGTAGATCCGGCTCAGCTGCCTGCTGTTGTGTCGTACAAAAAGCTTGCCTGCGAATGAAAAGATGGGTGAGGAAAAGGGCAAGGGACAAAAATACGCATGTGACTACACACCCAGAGCCAAACGTACTGGTCACATGCGGTCATGGATTTTTGTATACCCGAGTCTTTGATGAGCTTGAGGGCGTCGTTCTCTGAGAAGGAGGACATTTCTTCGGAAGGTTTGTCGCACACGTTTGCGAAGCCGCAGAAAGGGACGCTCCTGCAGTACACCACCAGCTCGGACAGCTCCACGCTCAGCTTGGAGCAGGCCTGCAAGAAAAACGCATACTTTGATGAAGAAAACAAGAAGGCATGTCCATCATTTGTCACCTGTGAACTGACATTTGATTGAATCGTGTACCGTGGAACCTCCATCTACGAACTTGATTGAACAGGGTTCGTAAATCAAAAAGTTTGTATAATGATATACATTTCTCCACAAAAGCTGCTGTCCTCAACATGGGCACACAAACAGAAGTCCTTTTGGTGCCCTCACAAACGATCAGAAATCACAAAAATCCTTAACTTTAACAACCATATTGCCACAATAATAAACATTTAAAAAAGTAAAGTCCACTTACAATACCACAGGCAAAGGAGGAGCTGACAAGAAAGGGGCAGATAGACAGCGGGAAAGAAAAAGACTGGGAGAAGGGGCTGTGTTTCTGTGATTTGGAAAAAGCGCAGCTGAACGAGAGTTAGCTCTTCTCCTCCATGGTGAAATAAGTCTGCTTTGGCATGATTTTCAAAGAAAAGTCCGGTCTAATCACAATTAAAACTTGCTGTGGTACGAAGCCTGCTTTGTTGATTCTTCCATACTTGCGAGCGGGCATGAATGCACGCCTCACAAATAGTCTTCATTTTAACCCCACAGCGATGCCCTCCTTCTTTCCAAGCTTTTAGGACTCATATTGAGTTAGCAAAATGGACAAAATTTGTCAAAAGGTGAAAAAACAGAAACAAAGGTAGACACACGCTGAAGGACTGAGTAGTGACTGTCGAGTGGTGTACTGCAATGTGCAGCGAGTGACGTGGAGGGCTCTGACTCCTTACTAAAATGCTGTGCCCTGCTTTTTGCTTGCAGGCGGAACGCAAAATGAATGAGTGAATCTTTCGTCCACAGACACATAGTTCGCACATTTGGCTCAGTCTAAAAGTTAGTAAATCAAGGTTCCACTGTATTCTATTGCAATGCTGTTTATTGCATCATTTCAATCATATTTTGGTATTTTGGAATGTTGTTTTTACAGTAACTGTTAGGGGTGTGGGGAAAAATCGCGATTCGAATTCTCACATTGTGCGATTCAGAATCGATTCTCATTTTTAAAAAATCGATTTTATTTTTTGTATTTTATTTTATTATTTTTTTAATTAATCAATCCAACAAAACACAGCAATACCATAGCAATGCAATCCAATTCCAAAACCAAACCCGACCCAGCAACACTCAGAACTGCAATAAACAGAGCAATTGAGAGGAGACACAAACACCACACAGAACAAACCAAAAGTAGTGAAACAAAAATGAATATTATCAACAACAATATCAATTAGGGATGTCCCGATCCAGGTTTTTGCACTTCCGATCCGATACCGATATTGTTTTTGCATTTCTGATCCGATACCGATACTGACCGATACCGATACTGACCGATACTGGCCTATCCGAGCATGTATTAAAGTTTAAAGTTATTTAGCCTACTTAGTTGTCAGAATCATGTTGAAAAGGCTTTTAGTACTCTTGATAACAACTAGCCAGCTGAATTAGGGGAGTTTGAATAATACACAATGGTTGGTAACAAGAAACTGACCTGTTTATTCAAGGATAAACACAAAATAGACAAAATTATACATGACAAACAGAAATGGCATCATTGAACTAGGGCTGGGCGATATGGCCTTTTTTTAATATTGCCATATTTTAAGGCCATATTGTGATACACAATATATATCTCCATATTTTGCCTTAGCCTTGAATGAACACTTGATGCATATAATCACAGCAGTATGATGATTCTATGTGTTTTGATTGATTGATTGAGACTTTTATTAGTAGATTGCACAGTGAAGTACATATTCCGTACAATTGACCACTAAATGATAACACCCCAATAAGTTTTTCAACTTGTTTAAGTCGGGGTCCACTTAAATGGATTCATGATACAGATATATACTATCAGATATATACTATCATCATAATACAGTCATCACACAAGATAATCACATTGAATTATTTACATTATTTATAATCCAGGGTGTGGAGGGGGGCGCCTGATGTAAGTGTCAAAAAGACAGCCAAAAGAGTTTGATATGAGAATAAATCTAAAGTTAAAATATAGGGTAGAAATGCACCCATTTGCTGGAAATGTAGTCTTGATTTTCAAAATGTTCTTTCAAGGCTTGCATGTCTACATTAAAACATTCTTCTTCATACTGCATTAATATATGCTACTTTTAAACTTTCATGCAGAGAAGGAAATCACAACTAAAAAAATCACTAATATTTTCATACGGTGTTGATCTGGAACTTTTTGCCATTTTGATGGTGTGGACGTGTGGCACCGAATGGAGATAAGCGTCTCGACAGACGTCACAATATTTGAACAATGATGACGAAAACTGTTGTCTCTGTCGTGTCCGTGTGTCGAAAATTGTTAAGCGCTTATTTTTTTATTTGATTTTGTGCGTGGCATATAATTGCCGTGCGCAGAGGACGCTTGAGCAGGCGCGCACCTTAGCGGCTGTGCTAGCATCACAGCTAACGTTAGCCATGCCGCTTCCTCGCTCTCTGCTGGGAGAGGACGTATACGTATGTGACGTATGACGTGACAGTATGTGACGTGTGTAAGAAGGTGCGCTCGCTGTCTGTGAGAGGGAGACACAGGAAAGAGTGAGAAGAGCCTGTCTTGTAATGCCAGCAGCTAAAAGCAACTGCGTGAGAATTGTGGATGTGTTGAAGGTGTGCTGGAAAATGCTGAACGGAAATTACGGAGCAGCAGAAAAGTGGAATGTATTATTTAAATAGGTGCGTTGGAAAACACGGACCGGAGTTTTTTTTTAAACTGGATCTGGATCGGCATTTTCCCATGCCTTGCCGATATGCAATTTTTGGCAAATATCGGCAGCCGATCCGATCCAAATATCGGATCGGGACATCCCTAGTATCAATATTAGTTACAATTTCAAAATAGCAGTGATTAAAAATCCCTCATTGACATTATCATTAGACATTTATAAAAATAAAAATAAATGAACAATAGTGTCACAGTGGCTTACACTTGCATCGCATCTCATAAGCTTGACAACACACTGTGTCCAATATTTTCACAAAGATAAAATAAGTCATATTTTTGGTTCATTTAATAGTTAAAACAAATTTACATTATTGCAATCAGTTGATAAAACATTGTCCTTTACAATTATAAAAGCTTTTTACAAAAATCTACTACTCTGCTTGCATGTCAGCAGACTGGGGTAGATCCTGCTGAAATCCTATGTATTGAATGAATAGAGAATCCTTTTGAATCGGGAAAAAAATCGTTTTTGAATCGAGAATCGTGTTGAATTGAAAAAAAACAAAACGATTTTGAATCGAATCGTGACCCCAAGAATCGATATTGAATCGAATCGTGGGACACCCAAAGATTCACAGCCCTAGTAACTGTAAAGCACTTCTCCCCAAAGTGCGACCCGCAGGCCGTTTGCGGCCCACGGGTCGAGTTTTGTTGGCCTGCAGAACATTGTCGAGATAAAAAAAGTCGTTACTGTCGTTTCTTTTTGCAGCAAAAAAAACAACAGTAAAAATGTAAGAAAAAAAGAAAAAAAAGTCTATGTAATGAGATAAAGCTGAAATGAATTTTTTTTTTTACAAAATAAGGAAATATAAAATTGGCCACTGCATGCTTTGACTTTTTAGTGTGCAACCCTTGGTGGAAAAAGGTGGACACCCCTGCACCCTGTAAAGTATCTGAACATGTTCAAAAAATGAAATAGAATTCAATAACAGGACTGTGAAACTGTTCAAATATTTAATCTTAATTAACGTCATTTTGCTCCTAATTAACTTATAATTAATCACAATTAATCGCATTCAGATTTTTATCTTTAATAATGTTCTTTAGACCAGTGGTCCCCAACCACCGGATCGATTGATACCGGGCCGTACAAGAAATAAAATAAATAAATAAATGTAACCATTTTTTAATTTTTTTTAATTAAATCATTCTGTTATTAATATTTCTGGTTCCTACATTATATATCAATATAGATCAATAGAGTCTGCAGGGATACAGTCCGTAAGCACACATGATTGTATTTTTTTATTGAAAAAAAACAAAAACATGTCATGGACTGTTGCCATGTATCATTTTGGGGGGGGGGGGGTTGAAAAAAGAGATAAAGGTTCAGGAACAATAATATATGTTCTGTATTCATTAATTCTAGTACATTTGGTCTAAGTGGTGCAGTGGCCCTCCACATCCAGCAGATGAAGCTGCAGCTACACTAGCTATAGTAAGTGGACCATTTTTGAGAGTACCTACTCAATTGTTATTAATAATAATAAAAAGTGAGGCTTGTCCTGTGAGCTGACCTTGACCGGGTCCTTCTTGGGTGTGTTCTTGTTGCTGCTTGCTTGTTCGTCTTCAGAGCTGGAGGAGAAGCTGCCGTAGCTGCCGTTCTTGCCCAGCTGGCCCAGGTGAGGGATTTGCTTCTTCCCTTTGACCAGGATACGTCCCCTCAGGTCCTACGAGGGAACATCATTAGGTAAACCAAGGGTGTCCATATACATTTCCAACATCCCGTGGCACATTCTAAAAATACTGTTACTAAAAAAAAAACATAATAAGTGAAATAAAGGAACCAACAGTTAATAAAAACAAGTATAAATACAAAGCAAAATATATACAATACTGTCTGTCTTAATCTTTAAAAAAAAATCTACAGTTGCCCCTCGCCACATTGCGGCTTTGCTCTATGGCTAAATTTGAACATTTTCAAAAGGGCTAAATGAACTAAAAATATTAATGTTACACTGGCCATTAGATGAGACCAAATCAATTAGAGTGCGCTGTTTAGTACTGTGGCCCCTGATTGGCTCAGCCTCGGGCAGCGTCCAGTCCCGCCTCTACAAGTGTTAAAGTGACTATGTTGGTGTTATTTTATGTTAGAGGGCTGTTAAAAACTTATTTAGAAGGTTTTTTTATGCTCAAGCTAAGAAAATATTCGATTTATAGTTAATAATTCCTACTCTGTATGAAATATTTTACCAGGGTCAGTCATCCATCCATCCATTTTCCACCGCTTATTCCCTTTGGGGTTGCAGGGGGCGCTGGAGCCTATCTCAGCTACAATCGGGCGGAAGGCGGCGTACACCCTGGACAAGTCGCCACCTCATCACAGGGCCAACACAGATAGACAGACAACATTCACACACTAGGGCCAATTTAGTGTTGCCAATCAACCTATCCCCAGGTGCATGTCTTTGGAGGTGGGAGGAAGCCGGAGTGCCCGGAGGGAACCCACACAGTCACGGGGAGAACATGCAAACTCCACACAGAAAGATCCCGAGCCCAGGATTGAACCCAAGACTACACAGGACCTTCGTATTGTGAGGCAGATGCACTAACCCCTCTTCCACCGTGCTGCCCACCAGGGTCAGTCAGTGTGTGTGTATGTGTGTATGTGTGTGTGCGTGTTCTGGCAATGCTCACTTAATGGGGACATCGCTCTGTTTACACAGTCACCTTCAGGGGACTGTATGGGGACAAAAAAACAGGTCCCCTAAAGGGAAACCTTTTTAAATGATAGGCAGATCCATTCTGAAGATGCCTAAGTGATTTTTAAGCTCTGGCCCATAAAACATGTTTACCGGTTAGTTTGAGTGTGAGACATTTACACATTACTTCATCAATCCAGAGATTTAAAGACGTGTATGATGTGTATGACATTTTACCTAATTTTTTTTAATGCTTCCACAACCTGTAGAAAGGGTGGTCCTCACAAGTGATCATCAAAAACTTGGTCCCCATTCCAAATGATAATCAATGTGTGTGTGTGTGTGTGTGTGTGTGTGTACAGTATGTAGTACCTCAGGTGAAGGTAGATCCTTAAGCGTCTGGCCGCTCAGGGGCTTGGTGAGCAGTTTGTGGCCCAGTATGTTGTGAAGGTGTTTGGCCATGACCACCTGCTGCTCCACGGAACAATGGTTCTCCAGGGACAGGATTAAAGGGTACGGGGACGCCTGCGAGAAATACGATGGCGAAATCGCAACAATTCAGAGGGACCACAGACAGAAGTGTGTTTCTACTGAGTGACTGCTAGAAACAAATATGTTACAGCTATTTACAGCATGTTTCACCGTCTCATATGAGGTTTGTTTTTTTCATTTTCTGTTTTTGTTCCTTTTTTTTGAATTTTTGTAGAATATTTTCATTTTTAATTGTTTTTATTTTTTATCTTTTTAAAGAACTTTTTTTTTTATTTGTATTTTTTTTTAATGTTTTCTTTATTCCATTTGAATTATAATCAATATTATTATTATTAATAATAATAATAATTAGTATTATTATTATTATTAATAACAACAATTTGTAACTAATTGTATTTATTTGACATTTTAAATGCTTTAAAAAAAGTATTTTAATGTTTTAATTAAACCATTTTTTTTTCTTGATTTATTTTTTGTATTATTATTTATTAATGTATTTATTATTTAGATTTTTAATGATCCACAGTAGGAAGGGGATTCATATGGCCCCACTCGTCACGGTTTGCCTGACACATGAAACGTGACGATTTGGGGGGCGGGTTGTTAACTATCCACTTGGCAGTAATATTGGCAGTAATGTGTTGATATATTGAAACGTCTTTTGTGGCAATTCCAACTTTGACTACAGCGTCAGTTGCAATGTAGAGTGGTGTTTTCCATCATTTTCAGCAGACTGCATTGCAAAATGTTTTTGTTTTTTTAAAAAACCCTCCTTCCTCTCACGCGAGATCCACTCGAGAATGGGGCAATATGAATCCCTTCCATACTGTAATAGTAAAATGTGGCCCTGGAGCCTGTTTATGAAAAATAAAGTATAAAATCTCCATCAGTTACGCTCCACTTTTGAAGGAAAAAACTCCTTCCTTGTGGACATTGATTGATTGATTGAAACTTGTATTAGTAGATTGCACAGTACAGTACATATTCCGTACAATTGACCACTAAATGGTAACACCCAAGTCGGCGTCCACGTTAATCAATTCATGGTAAAGGCATGAAAGCGCCTCTACCCGCCCTGTGTAAATGTTTATGCGTTCAGGCTTCACTACACATCCTTAAAAAAAGCTTGGAGCTCACAGCCCTCTCACCTTAAAGGCGTATTGGGCGATGGTCTCGATGACCTCCTTGAAAGGCACTTTGGAGGTGAGCGTGTGGCCGTGGTATATGACCGGTTCGCCTTTGTCGCCATCCCAGCAGTCCAACTCCACACAGCGACAGCCTTGATTTAACGCTCTGACACAGAAAAAAATATAATTGTGAAATTTGTAGATCGTGCTGATAAAATGTGAAAGGTACCGGATGTAGGGCTCGGTGCTGCTGGCGCTGGTCACTTGGTCCTTGGTGAGGTAGGTGTTGTGGGAGGTGGAGATAAAGTAGTGGGCCAGGGGGCGCCTCATGTCCTGGTAGACTCTGGCGTGGTCGGGGTTGAAAATGTCATTCTCCCCCGACAGCATGTACATAGTGAAGCCATTCTGGGTCATGAACTGGTTCTTCTGAGCTGCAACCACAACAACATCAAGAAGAAGCATGGAGTGCAAAGATGTTAGATAATCGCCCCCTGGTGGCAGTGAGTGTGCAAAGAGATGTGATGAGGTTTATAAATAGAGGAGGAAGGTGATGGTGGGGGGAACTAAACAAGACGTTGCCAAGGGATAAAGCTGTTTGCAGCTTCGCCATTCCAAGGCTGTTGTTGTCGCTCTGCTTTTAGTGGGATTCAATATATCTTGGCTTGGTTGATAGAGCGGCTGTGCCAGTAACTTGAGGGATGCAGGTTCTTTCCCCCTATGCCATCTTAGTCACTGCCGTTGTGTCCTTGGGCAAGATACTTTACCAACCTGCTCCCAGTGCCACCCACACTGGTTTGAATGCAACTTAGATAATGGGTTTCACTATGTCAAACGCTTTGAGTCACTAGAGAAAAGCGCTATAAATATAATTCACTTCACTGAAACTAAGTGAATAAATGTTTAGGAAACCCATTTCAGCATTAAACATAGACATGGTTCAAAAGTTATATAATTTAAACTGGACCCCGAGTGGCACGCGCGCTCTATCAAGTGGTACGGCAAAGATTCACTTAACTAAATATTTAAACATAGTGTTGCAGTTGAAACTGTGTGTAATGTTACAGTGGCTAAAATATTAAATATACTTGTTAAATAAAACTTCTGCTTTGTTTTTAATGAATACTTAGGCCTACTATGCTAACATATTTTAATGTTGGCCATTATGGTGGTATTTGGAGAGTCAAGTGTTTTCTGAAGCGATAATAAAAAAACGGTTCTAAGTAGAGATGTCCGATAATGGCTTTTTTGCCGATATTGTCCAACTCTTGATTACCGATTAAACCGATACCGATATATACAGTCGTGGAATTAACCCATTATTATGCCTAATTTTGTTGTGATGCCCCGCTGGATGCATTAAACAATGTAACAAGGTTTTCCAAAATAAATCAACTCAAGTTATGGAAAAAAATGCCAACTTTATTATTGAAGTCACAAAGTGCATTTCTTTTTAACATGCCTCAAAACAGCAGCTTGGAATATGGGACATGCTCTCCCTGAGAGAACATGAGGAGGTTGAGGTGGGCGGGGTGGGGCGGGCGGGTTTGAGGTGAGGGGGGTAGCGGGGGTGTATATTGTAGCGTCCCGGAAGAGTTAGGGCTGCAAGGGGTTCTGGGTATTTGTTCTGTTGTGTTTATGTTGTGTTACGGTGCTCTCCCGAAATGTGTTTGTCATTCTTGTTTGGTGTGGGTTCACAGTGTGGCGCATATTTGTAACAGTGTCAAAGTTGTTTATACGGCCACCCTCAGTGTGACCTGTATGGCTGTTGACCAAGTATGCATGGCATTCACTTGTGTGTGTGAAAAGCCGTAGATATTATGTGATTGGGCCCGCACGCAAAGGAAGTGCCTTTAAGGTTTATTGGCACTCTGTGCCTCTCCCTACGTCCGTGTACCACTCCGTACAGCTGCGTTTTAAAAAGTCATAATTTTTACTTTATGAAACCGATGCCGATAATTTCCGATATTACATTTTAAAGCATTTATCGGCCGATAATATCGGCAGTCCGATATTATCGGACATCTCTAGTTCTAAAGGGTAGTAGTTTAAGCTTACACGCATACACACCATGACATGATATGATACGGTATGGTAGTACAATTTTGTACTCCCATTTTTATCATGTCGTAATTTGTTTTGTATTGTAGTTATACTTTTTAATATTCATTTATGCATTTCATTCTTACTTATTACGTGTATAATTTCTCCTATATTTGTTTTTTTTTAGGTGAGGGAATATTCAAACTAATGATGTCACTGCCAAAGCATGGAAATATAGCACCACCATATGGAATGTTTAACAATGAAAACACAACTTGGATTGGACAAACTATTTTTTTGTGCACCCTCAAAATTCCCCATGCGGGCCGGCTGCATGATGATTTTCAAGATAATTTCCTGTGGGAGCTTGGACAAGTGTAAACACGTTGACATTTTAACATGGGCGCTATAACAGAGCTATTGTCTTCAGAAATGTGTAACTGACAAAAGAAATAGACCTCAATCAAAGAACAGGGGTTCTTAACCTTTTTGAACTTGGGGCCCATTCTTTCCAACAGTGGGGTCTGGGGCCCACTCAAATATTAACACTGAATTATGTTATGCTAAAATAAATAAACGATGAATATGTTTCTGTCAATAAATATAAAGGGGAACTGCACTGTTTTTGTGATTTTGCCCATCGTTCACAATTATTTTGAAATAAATGACAGATTTTTTAATTTTTATGCATTCTAATTTGTAAATAAACGTAAATAAAAGTCTGCTTACAGCGGAGCCAATGGGAAGTCCTCCATTCCGCTCATAAAACCCAGGTAAAAAAAACATCCAAAAAGAGTCAACAATACTCCATTTACATTTTCATGACTTGGATATTATCCAAGTATTAGTGATATTGTTGTTATGAGTGCTAATGCAGACAAAGTATTTATAGCGGCGCCGTGATCACAAATTGTGTGCCAATGTTGACATGATCGACTAATAAGCTGCTTCCTTGTTTCCTTGCTCGTCAAACTTTATTGTAGATCATAAATCATGCCTTTCACCTGGATAGTAGAAGGACGGGGATGTATTCCAACAAGTTGGTACACTTACACAGCCAATTTAGAAGGGACATTCTTCGTCTAAATGGGAATATATGAACATCCTAGCAGTCGGCATCCTAATGACAGCAGACTTTGTACAGTAAGTGATGTTTTATTATGTTTGTTGTCTCTCATAACGTTTGCAGTGAGTAATAATCAGTGATGTCGTTGGGAAAAAAAGCAAACGCCGTGATGCGTTTTTTACATTAATGCGCCGCGTACGCTTAAAATGATCAAAATACGTAAATATAAAGTGTTGTTATAAAAGTGCCTATTACTACATTACATATCTACTTACATCATGTATAGAAATGTCATGTTTGTTGATCATGTTTTTGTTTGGTTATGTTCTGTTTGGGTTTTGGACTCTTTTTAGTTCCTGTTTGTGCACTCTTTGTTTTGTTTCCATGACAACGTATTAGTTTCACCTGTTTCACGTTTTAGACTCGCGCACCTGTGTTAATCATGTCAATACTATTTAAGTTGGTCGGCCTGGCGACATTGACATTATTCATGCTCTGCTCTAATACTACTTCTGCGCACTTCATGCCATGTCACAGTAAGCGTTTTGTTTCATGTCCATAGTTTTTGCCCAAGTGCTAGTTTTTGTTTTCATTAGTCAAGTTGTAGCTCCGCCTTGTGCGTGCTTTTTGTTTGTTCTTTTTGTTAGTGTAAATAATAAACCATGTATCTACTTTCACGCCATGTCCGGTCCAGTTCGTTTGCATCTTGGGAAAGCAATCCTCGCAGGAAACTGCGCCAAAGTCCATGTCATGACAATAAAACCTTAATGGAGGTGTTTGGATGTTTTTTAAGGAATTCAGGCAGAATAGAGCAGCTCCCATACGCTCCATTGTGAACTGACATTTGATCGCATTTATTTACTATTTAGAATGCATTAAAGAGAAATAAATCCGTCGTCATGTCTGTCATAATGATTGTGAACGATAGGCAAAATTCCAAACAAAGTGCAGTTCCTCTTTAAAGTGCAAGTGAAAATAGAGCTTTACCGCTTTAGTCATATTTTTTGCGCTTAAGACTTTAGCCCCAGACTTCTTCTGTTTGTTTGATATTGTCATTACTGCCACCAGTGGTGAAAAAGTGCATTACAACTGACTAGCGCTGCGGCCCGAGAAACAAATATCTAGGAGGCACTCGAGGCCCAAATATGGTTAAGAAACACTGCCCTAGAACAATTCAGTTGAATACCCATGTGCTACGGGTCTTGCCCTAAGACTGCTACTTGGACGCACCCCAGTCGTTGAGCTCGTAGGTGAGTATGAGACTCTGCGCGTGCGACAGGGACGCGTCCTCGCCCTGGTCGCCCAGGAAGTCGCGCAGCTCGGCGGTGGAGAGCACGCAGCCGTTACTAGAGTAGTGGCGGAAGACGGCGTCCAGCTCGGGCCGGCGCAGCAGCTCCCTGCAGAACTCTTCGATCTCGTTGTGGTCCAGGCGGCTGTCCCCGGATCGGTCGCACCTCTGGGAGAAAGAGAGCGAGAGAAGATTGAAGAAACAGAGCAAGGTCAATGCTCAACACATGGACAAGGTCGGGGTGCAAATATGTCGTGCTTTTGTTTTGCCGAGGGAGTGCTCCTGACTTCCTGCGGAGAAGGCATCTCTGCAAGAATCCACCCCAGCTGTGCCTGCGCACATCTCCGTCTCAGGAGTGTGCATTCCATCAGGAACACCAACAGCTGTATTAAAGCACCGAGGGACATTGCAGCCTGTCTCCCCCCCCAAAAATAAAGCAAAATAACCAGCTTGTGATTGGTTGCTGGGAGGCAAACAGGCTGCTGGTTTAGTAGAATAAACAAAGACGCCGCTCACTTTGAAGAGATTGCGAGCGTACTGCTCACTCAGGTCAATATTGATCATCTGCAACAGATGCTTGACTTCGTCGTAGCTCATCTTGCCATCCTGGTTCTGGTCCGCTCGCCGCAGGTAGCCGCGGATCCAAGTGTGCACGATTAAGGAAGAGAAGCACTGTGGAAGTTGAAGTGATCATCTCCCTCACCTCTCTTGTTTGCTCCACATTTGAGGGAAGAGGATTTGAAGTACTGTACTTCTGGAGGAAAGCTTTGTTAAACAGAAAAAAAGGCTTCGCTACATGTCTTAAACACAGCCCAGAGCACTGACAACATTTCCGTCAATCAGCGACAGACATGGGAGCTGTAAGCTTTCATTTTCTTTAGCGGCTTCGCTAACCTATCATTACCTAGCGTTGTTAATGTACATGATACTGTATATCCTTCTCAGAACAGGCGTCCTCTGCAGTGGTCAAATTTTGCCGAGTCAGTTACAAAGCTCTCTATTTTCGAAGGACAGCGAATGTTGAACAAAAAAATAAGGCTTCACTACATATCTTAAACACAGCCAACATTTTGATGGTTTTCGTCTTATTTCAGCGGCTACGTTAACCGTGCATTACGTTGCTGTTAGAATGTGCGTGTGATGTAAACATTTTAGCTATGCTAGCGTTGCTAATGTTCATCTAACGCTTGTCCCACTCCTTATTGTTACTTAAAATAATTACATACTTAGTTTTACATATTAATTATATACAGTACAGGCCAAAAGTTTGGACACACCTTCTCATTTCAATGCATTTTCTTTATTTTCATGACTATTTACATTGTAGATTGTCACTGAAGGCATCAAAACTATGACACCTGTGAAGTGAAAACCATTTCAGGTGACTACCTCTTGAAGCCCATCGAGAGAATGCCAAGGGTGTGCAAAGCAGTAATCAGAGCAAAGGGTGGCTATTTTGAAGAAACTAGAATATAAAACATGTTTTCAGTTATTTCACCTTTTTTTGTTAAGTACATAACTCCACATGTGTTCATTCATATTTTGGATGCCTTCAGTGACAATCTACAATGTAAATAGTCATGAAAATAAAGATCATGCATTAAATGAGAAGGTGTGTCCAAACCTTTGGCCTGTACTATATATACACATATATATATATATATATATATACATATATATATATATATATATATATATATATATATATATATATATATATATATATATTAAGGTAAAGTTAAAGCACCAATAATTGTCACACACACACTCAGGTGTGGCGAAATTATTCTCTGCATTTGACCCATCACCCTTGATCACCCCCTGGGAGGTGACGGGAGAAGTGAGCAGCAGCGGTGGCCGCGCCCGGGAATAATTTTTGGTGATTTAACCCCCAATTCCAACCCTTGATGCGGAGTGCCAAGTGGGTAGGTAATGGGTCCCATTTTTATAGTCTTTGGTATGACTCGGCCGGGGTTGGAACTCACAGCCTACCGATCTCAGGGCGGACACTCTAACCATATACACACATATATATATATATATATATATATATATATATATATATATATATATATATATATATATATATATATATATATATATATATATATATATATATATAGTGTAATTATAATCAATTATTATTTAAAAAACATAGTATTAATTGTAAAAATACCTAAATAATTACCAAGGCTAACAGACTTTCAATATACTATTGTGGCACATCTGAGACGCTTTTGAAATGGTCGAAAAATGCAAAACAGTATTATATATTACTCAAGATCATATCTTAGTGATGACTGTCTAATAAGGATTTATCACACGATGCTAACACAGGACTTTATCCACTGTGCTGTTGACGTCGCCATGGCGACGGTATCTTAGCCACACTAATATTATCATCACACCAGGCAGGATATTGGTCCAGCTTCTCCTTCTGCGTCATGTTGGCGACGCGCTCTTTTAAGGTGCGCAGCCCTCGCACCCAGCGCTGAGCTTCATCCTCACACGGGCAAAGAAGGTCCAGACTTTTCCTGGCTCCCCGGAACACCACCGTGAAGCAGCGGTTGTCCGGCACCGAACCAGACAGACGCCTCAGCGCCTCCGACTGGCAGCCCTCGCGCACGCATTCCACCTCGGTAACCGCAACTGGTGACAGAGAGAGAAGAGAGAGAGAGGGTTTTAACTAGGGAAAATGTACAGGAAAACTGGAAGTCAAGAGTCAATCGAATTTCAGGCAAAGGTCACTCATGTTGGTGTTTTTCCACACCAAATTCACCCAGGCATACCTTTATTGACATTGCTTTGTGCACTAAGCGAAGTTGTCCAAAATGTGGCCCGGGGACCATTTGCGGACCGCAGCTAACTTTTTACCAGGCTGCGGCACATTCTAAAAATACTATTAAAAAAAACACACCAAACAAGTGGAATTAAACAGCAAACAGGTGGAATGTAATGAAAAATAGTTGCGATGTTGACTAATAACACAAAACTGCTATGCAGGCTGTTTTTTTCTTTAAAGCTGTCATTGCTGAAAAAATAATAATGACTCAAAATCAATGTTATGAATGATTGACCTATTCAAGGTTCCAATTACTTTCACATCACATATACCACTTTGAAATATATATTTGGGGAAAATACTGCATATTTCGTGTTTACTAAGTTTTCTTTGACAAAAAGGGCGATAAACAAAAACATAATTAAAAAAAAAATTATAATCAACGAATATATCTAAAGTTAATCTGAAGACTTAAGTTTTGAAAGAACAAAAAAATGTATGACTTACCTTTAACACTTTTTTTTCATTGTCATTGCCGCGACCCAGGATGGACAAGCGGTAGAAAATGGATAGATGGATGCTCAATAAATATTAATAAATTAATATTACAGTAATGTTGTTACAAATTATCGACCTATTTGAGGTTCCTATTACCTCACATCAAACATTCCACTTTAAAAATCTTTTTGGGGAAAATGTTGCATATTTTGTGTTTTTGCCATGACAAACAGAGTTTTGACAAAAAACATAATAATAATAATAATAATATCAAAAATTAGACAGATAGCCCTGAAGTTGATCTATGTAGATTTAACGTTGAATAATTAATAATAATATATGATTTATTTTTAAATATTTTATGACAAAGAACCTTCTGGGTCCCCGGGACTGAGGGGAGCCCTAAAGGTTAAGAAATATATATATATATCGTATTAGTTTTGAAAATGATAAATATTAAAATGGCACCCGCATGCTTTGTTTTGGGGCGATATAGCTCGGTTGGTAGAGTGGCCGTGCCAGCAACTTGAGGGTTGCAGGTTCGATCCCTGCATCCGCCATCCTAGTTACTGCCGTTGTGTCCTTGGGCAAGACACTTTACCCACCTGCTCCCAGTGCCACCCACACTGCTTTAAATGTAACTTAGATATTGGGTTTCACTATGTAAAGCGCTTTGAGTCACTCGAGAAAAGCGCTGTATAAATATAATTTACTACTACTACTACTTTTTCCAGTGTGCGGCCCTCAGTGGAAACATTTTGGACAGCCCTGCACTAAGGTGTTTCCAAAAGGTTGGAAGCCAGCAATTGTACAAAACGTGTTGCTAAGATTAAGAATTAAGTCCTAACGGGTCTAGACCAGTGGTTCTTAACCTGGGTTCAATCAAACCCTAGGGTTAGGTGAGTCGGCCTCAGGGGTTCGGCAGAGCCTCCGCCGCGGAGGTCAAGACACGCCCGACTCATCGTGTAAACAAAAACTTCTCCCTGTCGGCGTATTATGGATACCCCCAAACAATGTTCCCTCCAATTTTCTATATGTGTGAGCAAAAACTCCTTGAGCATTCAGGTGGAGCACATGTGAGCGACATCAGACCTGCAGCACACCTGTCCCAAACAAGTTCAATGTTTTATTATTATAATCAAATGACAGCAGTCATTTCCATGAGATTATTTTCCAATATAAATGTTTTGGCCCACTTACAATGACTATAACATATTGTTTTTCATGAACTGTGTACTAGTATTATATGTCTGGGTGGGGGTCCTGCTTTGGAAATAATGTGTACCCCTTTCAGATATCGCATATAGTTCCCACTAAAACATTCACATGTTGCACAATGAGATGTAAACATGGGATCATGTGTACATTCCTGTAACTTTCTGTTTGTAAAATATATCTTCATTAGTATTTCTTTAATATAATAAATAATTTTATGATTACGGTTCGGGTTCGGTGAATGCGCATATGAAACTGGTGGGGTTCGGTACCTCCAACAAGGTTAAGAACCACTGGTCTAGACCAACCTCTGTCCCAACACTTATGTCCTTATCGAGCTTCTGCAGGGCTCTGGTTGGACTTGCCAGACTTCAAAAGTGGGTACAAGAGCTTTTTTCAGTGCGTTGATAATAAGCTCCTCCTCTGCCCTGAGGTTATGGAATCACTTCAAAAATAACCCAGCATTCAGTCTACACTGGTTTTTGTCAAAGACATGGGAAAAGTGGCATACATGTGTGTTTATGCGTGTGTGTGCGTGTGTGTGTGTGTGTGTGTGTGTGTGTGTGTGTGTGTGCGTGTGTGTGTGTGTGTGTATGTGTGTGTGTGTGTGTGTGTGTGTGTGTGTGTGTGTGTGTGTGTGTGTGTGTGTGTGTGTGTGTGTGTGTGTGTGTGTGTGACAGCAGAGGTGTCATGTTGAACCGGAGCGCTGAAATGTGGATGTCTCATCACAGTGAGCTGAATATGTGTGCATGATATAAGGTACTATAAAAAAATAAATAGATACACTATAAAATATGTACTGCTATGATGTTCAAAGTGTGGCCTGCAGCTCAATTTTAATTTGTTCCCGGAGAATATTGTGTTTATAAAACAAAACATGAACAATATTAAAAGTGGATTTGGGCCACATTGAACTGACCTGAAATATTGAATGTTCGAAAAACAAAGGTATCACTAGTGTTTGGAAAATTACTTTTAAAAAGTAATTAACTATAGTTAATCGTTACTTTTGCCAAAAACTTGTTGAATTACTAACATAATTACTATTTGGTAAATGTAGTTAATTACTAGGGGGAGTAGTTACTGCGTTACGTAAAAAAAAAAAATCTAATATCTGGCATATGCACTTATTATGCAGTTGAGATGTTTCATGAAACCAGAGTGTGTGTATGTGCCTTTCAAAGGCGGGGCCTGTTGCTAAGTGACATCAGCCCCAAGATGTAGCCGCATTAGCTTATCTATGTTTGTTAGCTCAGACTCGCAGTTTTCGGGCAATGACGGCAGCTCTGTTGAATCTTTTCACTGGATTATGTTAGTCATATTTAATAAAGAGATAAATGTGCTTCCATGTTTGTAGTCTCCTTGTCCACAAACGGGGTATTGTAGCATAGCAAGCTTGTCACTTTAATCATTGAATAGTTGTTCATTACTCCCTCAAAGTAGTAGTGTGTTTGTGTGTTGTTTGCAGTGGGATGTTGCCTTCTTCTATTTGATATCAAGTTCATTTCAGTGTGGTGCTGGTTGCTTTCAACGCTGTCTTGTTCACATACAATCACATCAAAAGTAGCGTGCCACATTACATCAAATGTCCAGCTAACGGCATAGTACCGTACATAAAAGTATCATACAACACCGTTATTAAGAACACTGGGTATCACGTAAACAATAACAAATACTGCGATCCCTAAGTTTCCCATAAGAAATCATCTAAATCCAATTAAGCTGTTCCAAAAACACAAAACCCATTTTATAGAAAGTAATTATAGTTTTTACATGCAGAGAACAATGTGCAATACAATAAAAAAGATTAATAAAATGTATTTAACATTGCTTTTAAATTTGTTCAGATATTCGTTGGCGATAAGCGGAAAGGAGAGCCACCTTTATAATTTGATACAGGTATTTTCTGAAGCCAATAGTGTTTCTCATTTTCTTTATCGGAATTCGCAACTTTTGGGTTTGTGCTCCTATTTTATTTAATCTATTTCCTGTTTTGTGTTGTATTCGAGGAGGTTGCAGTGTGCAGCTGTTTGTTGTTATGACCTGTTACACCAGGTCAATCCTTGTTTTTTGATATTTACATTTTTTTTTAAATAGTTTTTTTGGTTCACTCTTCTGTTTTCTGTTGTCTTCTGTGCGTTATCGAATCAATTTTAAACTCCTTTTATTTGTTTTTAAATGTCTAAACAACCTCGCGCCAACCTATCTCTCCGACCTCCTTCAGCCTTACTGCCCCACCCGATCCTTAAGATTAGCCGATCTTGACGGTCCCTGACACAAGGCTGAAGCTTAGAGGTGACAGAGCTTTCGCCGTTGCTGCTCCCAAGCTCTGGAACGACCTACCTCTGAGTATTAGACAAGCCTCCTCTCTTCCTGTTTTTAAATCTCTCTTAAAAACATACTTTTATTCCATGGCTTTTAACACTGAGTGATATCCATCCTGCAATGGCGCCCCATAATACACATGCTGTGAACCTGTTTTCATGTTTTTCATTTATTCTATTTTATTTATTTATTTTTTATCGTGTTTTGTTTGTGTTGTGTTGTGTTGTGTTTGCTTGGTACTCGTATTATCTTTTAACCTGCCCATTGTACAGCACTTTGGCTACCCCTGTGGTCAATTTTAAATGTGCTTTATAAATAAAGTTGATTTGATTTGATTTTGTGCTCTTATTTCGTTTCCGCGTCCTGTTCCGTATGCGTTATCCTGCGGTGGTTTCACCCCTGCTTCTGAGCACTGTCCTCCTCACCTGCAGGTGATTAGCAATTATGTTTTTCATCTGCTGCTTCAAAAGTGTGCCTTTGTTGAGGCTAGAACCAATTATTTATATTTACATTGTTTCTTATAGGGGAACTCTGCTTCACTATACAAACTTTTCAATTTGTTTAAGAACCATTTAAGTTCTTAAATTGAAGTTCCACTGTACTTCATAAAAACTACTGTAGTTGTTTGCAGTGCAGTGCATTCAATTGTATTGTTTTTTTGTTTTTTCATACACTATTTCTAATCTAGAAATTAGTTACATGTTAAGATTGTGCGGTTTTTGGGGGCCACGCTGTTTTGTAATACAACATTTTCAAGGTGCGTCACAAAACCAGCTAAAGTCGCACCCCGAGGTACCATTGTATGTAACAATAAAGACTAGTGAATAATATCAAATATTTTTTATCTATGTGGACATTTAAGGCCTTTAATTTCTCCAAGAATCTTAAACCTTCAATGTAGCAAGACATTTTAGACAGTTGGGAAAGACTTGTCTCTGCCCAACTGCACTCTTCCTGGCCTAACGCACACTGACCAACTGTCCAAATACTTGCGTCCATATCGTGTGCGTTCTCCAAGAAACCTGTGACTGTTTACTGAATATGTTTTTAAAGGCAGACCCGCTAGTGCCTGCTTGTCATACACACGGCGCAACTTGAACGCTCTATTTTTGGCAAGACGGCCTTCACCTCCCACCTAGCAGCTCAGACTGTGAGGCTGCTGCATGTTTTTCGAAGGAGCCATCCTTACATTTCTATTTTTCATAGGAGACATCCTCACTATTCTATTAGTGTGAGCAAACTATGTGAAATCTGTGCGACACAAGAGCTGTATCAAATATCACCCTGTTAAAGGTTTGATTGATTGATTGATTGAGACTTTTATTAGTAGGTTGCACAGTGAAGTACATATTCCGTGCAATTGATCACTAAATGGTAACACCTGAATAAGTTTTTCAACTTGTTTAAGTCGGGGTCCACTTAAATTGATTCATGATACAAATATATACTATCAGATATATACTATCATCATAATACAGTCATCACAGAAGATCATCACATTGAATTATTTACATTATTTACAATCCAGGGTGTGGAGGGGGGCCGGGGGGGTAGGTTTGGTTGTTATCAGTCATCAACAATTGAGAACAGAGAAATGGATATTGGAACAGTGTAGGTCTGACTTGGTAGGATATGGACAGCAAGTAGTAGAGAGAGAGAGAGAGAGAGAGAGAGAGAGAGAGAGAGAGAGAGAGAGAGATCTCAGAAGGCATAAGAAAAAGTATCTGCATTTGATTGTTTACATTTGATTATCAACAATCCGGAGAGGGTGTTAGTTTAGGGTTGCAGCTGCCTGGAGGTGAACTTTTATTGCGGTTTTGAAGGAGGATAGAGGATAGGTAGACTAGAAAATGCATGGTTATGATGACAACGACAATGTATGCCCCAGGGTACCCTGAAAAATCTTAGAATATCATATATATACTGTACATAAGCACTGCAAAAGTGTATTATTTTGTGTTACGCACTCCGCAGGAAGAAGAAAACATATCGTGCCCCAACCCCACTTCACGCCACGACTATAAATAGTATAATTTGTTTATAAAATTGTTGTAAGTACACCTCTGCTTAACATTGTATCCTTATTAACATTAAAGAAAACAAGAAAATAAATACCGCTCAATTTACAACGGAGAATAACTTTATAAACATTGTCTTATAATCTGTAGCAGAAAAGATTCAAAGTGCATCAATTTGCCAGAAATTAAAAACTTTTTTAGTCCTTATTTAAATTACATACATTTTTTGACCGACATGAACCATTTGATACTGAAAATCACAATTAAATAAACTAAATAAATAATAATACATTAATAATTTGTGTTAATTTATGTCTTTATTACAAAAGGGTTTTTTTGACGCTGAATTTATGTAACTGAATATTTTGCGTTTGAATTATGTTATACTGACAATTCTAGTGAAAAAAAAATTGGTAACAAAATGTGCGTGTTGAAAAATTCAGTGTATAGAAATGTATCTGTGGGGGGGCGTGGCCTGCGGACCTGCAGCGAAGCGGGGTCTGCCAGGACCGGCTTCGAGATCAGCGGCAGGTGTGTAGATGACACAGCTGAGGGTGTTTGTCTGATCACCTGTCGCTCTGTTAAAGGCAGCAGTCGGGAAGGAGAGGGGGTGGTTGATGGTGGAGAGAAAGCACGAGCACGAGCCCAAGCGAGAGCGAGCGAGAAAACTGACAGACAACGGCTGAAAAGCACAGAGACTTTGCACAATTCTGACAATAAACATTATTGTAACCATGGAAGCGCCTGGCATGTCAGTGATTGGTGGTCCAAAGAACCCGGAGGAGCAAGACCTCCACAGTATCCATCAATCAATCAATTTTCTACCGCGTATCCCTCTCAGTGTGGAGGAAGGGGGAGGAGCCTATCCCAGTTCAGTGATTAAAAATTCAGTGTAAAAAAAAAAAAAGTGAGTGCTGAAAAACTCAGTCCAAAAAAAGTTGTTGCTTCAAAAAGCAAGACCCACTTCACTTATTTATTTACTTATTAATGTATTCCCTGCTGTGTTACAAATAGAGAACAAACAAAAGAGATACATACAAATAAACTCTGCTTCTTCCTACTCCTTTTCGGACCCACTGAATTATTACGTTGTAATTGTGTTGTATGCATGTTCCAAATAAACTGAAACCAACCAACTTATAAATCCTGTTCCCCTGGGTAACACGCCGCATCGCCTCGCTATTTGAGAAATATTGGTTGAAGTAAACCTTGAATGTTGTAGTTTGTGCATCATAATGAGGGCTGTTGTGTTGGATGTGATTAGATAAGGCTACACCTAATGAGTGACTGAGGGGTCATCTCACTGGCTCCCTTCAGGCAAAGCCCCTCTCTCCTAATCTGATATCGCTTAGGTTTCCTCCACCTTTCATTGTCGACCATCTATTCTTTTGCACCAGCACTTTCCGTTCTCCCGTTTCCGGCCCACTTCCTGTCTCTGTAACAGCGCTACAGCCAAGGGGCCGGCGGTTACTTACACGTCTGACGGGCCTTGGCCTTGCGGGAGCTTTTGGACGACTCGCACCACACGGTGAGCCCGTCCTCCAGCAGACGGAGGCTTCGGCTCTTCTGCCACCTCGAGGAGCGGACTTTGACCATGTTGGAGCCTTGCATCATGACGCGGACGTCCTCGTTGTCCAGCAGTCCTGAGGCACACACAGAAACGAGGCATTTTAGTGAAAGTGGGCGTCGCCCGTCAACAGATTCATTGCTTTCGCCACATTTCATGTTAGGCTGTTTGCAGTGAAAACACCAACATGCTCCCTGTTTGCAATGTTTGCACTAGAGTCACTCACTACTCACTACTCACATAAAGAGTTTTCTGTGCTGTGTGTTTTTTTGTGCGGAAGCATCGCCATCATCAAAGTGCCACTTAACAAGGTTTTTTTGGAAGCTGCCTGGATTAGTAACTCACTTTTGTCAGGCTGACCTCACATAAAAGAAAACACCTTCGATTCTAAACAGGCTGAAAATGCGACAAACACATGCACCGAAGACAAGAAAGCCGGGTGTAAATCAATGGCTGTTATACACTATATTGCCAAAAGTATTTGGCCACCTGCCTTGAATCACATATGAACTTGAAGTGCCATCCCATTCCTAACCCATAGGGTTCGATATAATGTCGGTCCACATTACAGCTTCAACACTGCAAAAACTGAAATCTAAGTAAGATTAAATATCTCAAATAAGGGTGATATTTGCTTATTTTCTGTCTGATAAGATCATTCTTCTCACTAAGCAGATTTTATGTTAGAGTGTTTTACTTGTTTTAAGGGTTTTGGTCCTAAATGATCTCAGTAAGATATTACAGCTTGTAGCTGAGATTTGATGACCTATATTGAGTAAAACATGCTTGAAACTAGAATATCAAGTGTTGCAAAGCTGTGTCATCAACACTCACAAGTATAAAACTGCTTTTTTAAAGTAATCATTTCTTATTTCAAGCATGACTTTGACACAATTTTGCCTCATAATTAAAACAGATGACAGCCAAATGGACTTTGCTGTTTTATTTTCAATGAAACAATAGAAAACACGTACTCATATAGTAGTACAGTTGGCACAGTTCAGTAAACTGACAGTTAATATTTAAACATTGAACATGTGACATTTCAAACTATTTTGAACAGAAATAGTTCTTGCACATTCAGATGAATTCTTCAAAATTACAATAAAAAAATTTTTGGGCTGTATATATGCGCACTAATTGACTGAAAGAGCACGCACTTGGCGCAATGATGTCATGTTATCCATGGGAAAATCCCTTTTAGACAATATGATTTGCCTGAGCGGCGAGTAGACCCCGAGAGTACCAAGCGGTTGCCTTGTTGCCTTTCCATTAAGAACAATAAACTAGTTTTTAGTATAAGTTTGCTGGTTTCAAGAAATGTAATGCCGAGCGCATATCATTATGTCAAGATAATGGCACTAGCATTATTTCATTTAAGAATATTTTTCAACGTATTGAGCAAAAAGGTCTAATTTTTTTTTCTACCAAGAAAAGTGCACTTGTTATTAGTGAGAATATACTTATTTTAAGGAATTTTTTGGTTCATTGAAGTTAGCTAATTTGACTTGTTTTGGAAAGTCTTGACAAGCCAAATTTTCTTGTTCTATTGGCAGATAATTTTGCTTAGTTCAAATAAAATACCCCTCATTTTTGTATGTTTTCTTCTTCTTTTTGAACACTGATTTTTTGCAGTGTACTCTTCTGGGAAGGCTGTCCACAAGGTTGCGGAGTGTGTTCATAAGAAATATTTCAACCATTCATCCAAAAGCGTATTGGTGAGGTCACACACTGATGTTGGTCGAGAAGGCCTGGCTCTCAGTCTCCGTTCTAATTCATCCCAAATGTGTTCTATCGGGTTCAGGTCAGGACTCTGTGCAGGCCAGTCAAGTTCATCCATACCAGACTCTGTCATCCATTTCTTTATGGACCTTGCTTTGTGCACTGGTGCACAGTCATGTTGGAAGAGGAAGGGGCCCGCTCCACACTGTTCCCACAAGGTTGGAAGCATGGAATTTTTCAAAATGTTTTGGTATCCTGGAGCATTCAAAGTTTATTTCACTGCAACTAAGGGGCCAAGTCCAACTCCTGAAAAACAACCCCACACATAATTCCTCCTCCACCAAATTGCACACTCGCCACAATGCAGTCCGAAATGTAGCGTTCTCCTGGCAACCTCCAAACCCAGAATATTTAGGACCGAGGAAATTTCACAGCTGGATTTGTTGCACAGGTGGCATCCTATGACAGTTCCACGCTGGAAATCACTGAGCTCCTGAGAGCGGCCCATTCTTTCACAAATGTTTGTAAAAACAGTCTCCATGCCTAAGTGCTTGATTTTGTACACCTGTGGCCGGGCCAAGTGATTAGGACACCTGATTCTGATCATTTGGATGGGTGGCCAAATGCTTTTGGCAATATAGTGTATGTAGATTTATTTCCCTCCGGCAGGGCAGAAGCCGTCCAACGGACACGATGAAAAAAAAGGGAGCTGAGTTAACGTTTAAAGTCGGGAAAGGTTGCCAATGTCTTCTCCGTGGATGGAAATGTAATCAAGGACGAACTTGAAAACGAAAGAAGACATGCATCTTCAGGACAAAGCCAAGCTTCCTTTTTTTGCTTTTTGAGGGGACTCTAAATAACTAAGCGTAACTGTTATCTTAGCAGTGCAAGACTGTTTCTTGCACAACAGTAAATAATCTTCAAATGCGTGTATTGTTTTTTTTTAAATGATCATCACATCCATCAGATCATTACCAAATGTGATTGGCATTAGTGCCACTTTAAAAACATATATATTTAAAAGGTTATGAGACAAACATTATGTCCATCCATCCATTTTCTACCGCTTGGGGGCGGCTGGAGCTTTGATATTTAAAAAGACAAAAATAAATGCCAAATAAATAATAATTTAATCTATAATACAATTGAATTACAATTGTAAAATAATTTAAAATCAACTATGAATTTAAACTTTAAGAAATATATAATTTATATGTAATGGTCATAAAAAAAAATCACATTAATCAGGGAATATATGAAAATATATTAAAATTGTAGACTGCAAAATTTTCTCTACTATTTTATATATTGACTTAAAAGTAAAAAAACAACCACACAAAAATGTAAAATGTGTTAATCTTTATAGTACTTCAATCACATGTATATAATCATTAAGTACTCCATAATTTAAGTCGTACATTTAATAGTTTCAAAACTGAAATCTGGATTATTTTTCTTATTTTAAAACAATCAAAAAATATTGAAATAATGAACTATAATTGTATACTAAAATATAATATTGTATGACTGTAAAGAATTTTCAAATGTGTGTCTTTCTTTTTAAATCATCGCATCCACCAGATTGTTCCCAAATGTGATTAGAGCCATTAAAAAAAAAAATATCTAAAAGGTTACGAGACAAAAATTATGTGATGTAAAAAGAAAAAGAAAAATATACATACAGTCGCGATCAAAATTTGACATACACTTGTAAAGAACATAATGTCGTGGCTGTCTTGAGTTTCCAATCATTTCTACAACTCTTATTTTTTTGTGATATAGTGATTGGAGCACATACTTGTTGGTCACAAAAAACACTCATAAAGTTTGGTTCTTTTATGAATTTATTATGGGTCTACTGAAAATGTGCTGGGTCAAAAGTATACATACAGCAATGTTAATATTTGCTTACATGTCCCTTGGCAAGTTTACCTGCAATAAGGCGCTTTTGGTAGCCATCCACAAGCTTCTGGTGGAATTTTTGACCACTCCTCTTGACAAAATTGGTGCAGTTCAGCTAAATGTGTTGGTTTTCTGACATGGACTTGTTTCTTCAGCATTGTCCACACGTTTAAGTCAGGACTTTGGGAAGGCCATTCCAAAATCTTAATTCTAGCCTGATTTAGCCATTACTTTACCACTTTTGACGTGTGTTTGGGGTCATTGTCCTGTTGGAACACCCAACTGCGCCCAAGACCCAACCTCCAGGCTGATGATTTTAGACAATATAATTTGATTGAATTACAATTTCAATATAATTTTAAATTAATTATAAATTAAAACTTTTTTTTTTAAATATACACAATTTGTATTAATTGGCTATATATATATGTATAAATCACATTAATCAGGGATTATCTATAAATATTTTAAAATTGTAGATTTAAAAACATTGTCTACTATTTTATGTATTAATTAGTACCGTACAAAATACATAAATAAAAAACTGAAACATGTGTTAATCTATATATTATCTAGGTTGCATTTGGATAATCAATTATCAATCCATTACTTAAGATGTACATTTGATAGTTTTAAAACTAAGATATGCATTTTTTTAATTTTTAAATAATCAAAAAACTATTTCAATAATGAACTATTATTGGATAGTAAAATACCATATTGCATGACCGGAAATAATCTTCAATTGTGTTTTTAATTTATTTTATGTTTTTATTAATCATCCCACCCACCAGATCAAGTGTGATTAGGGCCACACTGAAAATACAATAATATATATTTAAAAGTTTACGAAACAAAAATTATGTGATATGTAAAAAATTAATACAATCTGGAGGCCACACTGAAAATACAATAATATATATTTAAAAGTTTACGAAACAAAAATACAATACAATCTGGAACAATTGAAGTGAAATTACAAATACAATGTGATTTAATTACATTTGGAAGTTCAATTACAAAATAATGATTCATTAAAACATATAAAAAGACATATCATTTTGAAAATTAAAATTTAAAATGTGTTAGCGTTTATTATTATATAGTATCATAATTCTATATGTAGATTAAATTTTTCTAAAATTTTAATCCATCCATTAATTTTCCTGAGGGAACTCCTCTGAAGGAATCAATAAAGTACTATCTATCTATCTATCTATCTATCTATCTATCTATCTATCTATCCATCTATCTATCTATCTATCCATCCATTTTCTACCGCTTATCCCTTGTAAAACAACACAAAAATATTGAAATAATGAACTATTATTGTTTATTAAAATACAATTATTTAAGTATTATTTATATTTATCTTTAAAATATATATATATTTTTTTAAATAGGTTGGTCTTTATTTTACCATGTACCTCTGCACATATATTGGATAACTTGCATGTCTTGACCTACATTTCATGAACAACAAGTTGAAAGAATTATTTAAATTTTTCCGTATGCAGCCCTCGGTTGGGTTTATGTTGGGGACAGTTTGACCCTGGAACAGACGACTTTCTCTTAAAAAGAGCCAACAAACCGGCTTCCCGGAACATATTGTGTTCGACATTGGAGGTTGTAGTGCCATGTGCCCAATAATCGTCTTTTTGAGTCTCAGCAGATAATCTTTGAAGTTATTCCAGTGAGCGTTTCAACACAACTGGTCGTTGTTATCTTATTTTGGGTGTTGTAACTAAAATAAAAAAGAGTGTTTACCCAGTAGCTGCTCTCATTCCAAAGGGGAGCCCACATGCTGCAATCCTAACCTGTGGACTCTTTTATCAGAATTCCTGTGGTGTTGGCCTAAAAAAAGTGGACTTTTTAGTGGATGTGTTTAAGGAGGGTCGCTGGGCTACTGTATGCATCGCTGCTCCGTTTGCTGGCATGAATGAGAACGTTGACAAAGGCTGAGTCTTTCCAAAAGCTCTCCCATGTCACATTACTCCTCTGGCTCGGTCTCCACGGCGCACCTCGGCAGATTTGTCAATCTAGAATGCTGGCGCCCTTGTACATTCTCATGCTTTAATTTAGGGGTGTCCCAACTTTTTCCACTGGGCCATTTTTATATTTTTAATTTTCAAAATCAATAGAATATATAGATTTTTTTTTACCTTTAGGGCTCCCCTCAAGTTCGGTCCCGGAGACCCAGAAGGGTCTCAGTCATTAAAAATGTTGAAAATAAGTCTTATATTATTATTATTTTTTATTTTTTTGTTTTTATTCAAGGCTTAAATCTGTAGATCAACTTCAGGTCTATCTGTCAATATATATATTTTTTTCCTTTTTAAAAAAAATCTTGAATGCCCTTTTTGTTAAAGAAAACCCTGATTTTTATGGCAAAGCACAAAATATGCAATATGTTCCTCAAAAAGATTTTATAAGTGCAATATTTGATGTGAAGTAATTGGAGCCTTAAACAAGTCAACCATTTATAACAACATTGATTTTGATTCATTATTATTTTTTGAGAAATGACTTTTTTTTTTAAATCCTACTAAAAATTTTGGGGATACAAAAGTCCCTATGATCTCATAGAATTGTTAAAAATAGGGGCGGTATAGCTCGATTGGTAGAGTGGCCGTGCCAGCAACTTGAGGGTTCCAGGTTCGATCCCCGTTTCCGCCATCCTAGTCACTGCCGTTGTGTCCTTGGGCAAGGCACTTTACCCACCTGCTCCCAGTGCCACCCACACTGCTTTAAATGTAACTTAGATATTGGTTGTCACTATGTAAAAGCGCTTTGAGTCACTAGAGAAAAGCGCTATATAAATATAGTTCACTTCACTCTAGATCAATTTCAGATATTTCCGTTGATTTTAGGTTTTTATTGAAAAAAAAAAAAATGTAATCAATAATTGGAGCCTACAATAGGTAAATAATTCATAACAACATTGCTTTTGATTCATTTTTATTTTTTGAGCAATGACAGTTTAAAAAAAAATCCCACTACAATTCTTGGGAATCCAAAAGGATTTTCATAAAAGGGTTAAAAATAGGCCATATGTGTATGTAGTAGTTTTTACTTTCAACGCTTAAGTCTTTAGATCAACTTTAGATCTATTCGTTGATTATAAGTTTTTATTTTATTTTTTCATATTTTTGTTTTGTGCACATTTTGTCAAAGGAAATGTAGGTTTTTTAATATGGAAAACACACAAAATAATTGAGGTGACGTAATTGGAGACTTAATAGGTCAATAATTCATAACAACATTGATTTTGATTCAATACTATTTTTTGAGCAAGGACAGTTTAAAAAATAAAATAAAATCCACTAAAATTCTTGGGGATCCAAAAAGGCCCTACTCAAAGTGTCAAAAATAAGTCATACGTTTTTTTGTTTTGCTTTGTTTTTGACTTTCAACGCTTAAAAGGGAACTGCACTTTAAAAAAAAATGTGGCCTATCGTTCACAATCACTATGAAAGACATGACAACGGATGTTTGTTTTTTTAAATTAAGGTTCAAGTTCAAGGTGCTGTTCATTGTCCATTCTTAACATGTACAAGAGATATAAGAACTGAAATTACATTTTCGGCACAGTCCCACTAAGAGCAGACATACATTATAGGCATGCAGTCTAAATTGTAAATAAAAGTAAATAGTAAAGTCAAGTAAATAAAAGTTAGGGGAGCTCCTCTTATTCGCCCATAAAATCCAATAAATAAACATTCAAAAAGCACCAACAATACACCATTTACATTTTGTGACTTGAATATTAAGCAAGTATTAGTGATATTGTTATTATAAGCGCTAACAAACTATTTATAGCGGCGACGTGATCACTTCCGTGGGTGCCTATGTTTACATCATCGCGTGGTCTGCTGCTTCCTCGCTTCCTTGCTCCCTGTAAGTTTATTCATCTCACCCGGACGTGAGACGTCTGAGTAGGTACTCCGACAAGTTAGTACACTTTGACAGCCATTTAGGACCCGAAACTGGCGAGGATGACAGGAAAAGACACTTGTTCTCCCCGCCCCCACCGTTTCTTTGTGAGGATTATGAGTCATTCTTCATGTAAATGGGAATATATGAACATCCTAATGACAGCAGACCTTGTACAGTAAGTGATGTCTTATTATGTTTGTTGGCTCTCAAAGTCTGCAGTGGGTAATCAGTAATGAAGAAAAAAACTCAAACGTTGTGATGCGTTTTTTTAAATTAATGCGCCACGTATGCTTCCCAGTCTGTGGAACGCTCTTCCTGACCACCTGAGGGCACCACAGACTGTGGATGCTTTTAAAAAAGGCTTAAAAACCCTTCTTTTTGATAAATTTTTGATAGATTTGTGTGTGCTTTTTCTAGTTATTAGGCTGTTCTACTTTTTATTTTACTATATATTTTACTCGTTGGGGGCAGCTATTTGTTGTTCAAGCTTTGTTTTTCTTTGTTTTTAAATTCACTGTAGCACTTTGAGATTGTTTGTTCAATGTAAAGTGCTCTTACAAATAAAATCTATTATTATTATTATTATTATTATTATTAAAATGGTCAAAATACGTGAATACAAAATGTTATTATGAATGTGCCAGTTACTACATTACCGGTACATATATACTTCCATAATGTATATTAAACCTCAGTGGAGGTGTTTGGATGTTTTTTTAAGGGCTTTGTAGGTGTGATCGTGCGGCTCCCATGGGTTCCATTGTAAGCAAACTTTTGATCACATTTATTTAATATTTACAACGCAAAAACAAAAAAAACATCCATCATTTTTTAATTTATTTAACTTTTATTTAACCAGGAACAAATCCCATTGAGATTAAAAACCTATTTTTCAAGGGAGTCCTGGCCAAGAGGCAGCAAAGTTACACACAAAATGACATTTACATTACACATTAAAATGTTGTAACAGTTACAAATAACTGAGGCTCCTTCAAATGCTCTCAGTTTAGATTTAAAAGCATTTAAGGATACAAATTCAGTTTCCAGTCTCTTTGTAGCATGTTCCAAGCACAAAGAGCTGCATAGACAAAAGCAAGCAAAGGGACAGAGAGCAACAGCTGATCGTTGGATCTCAGCGCATAAGAGTTCGTACTTCTCTGTGTAATCAATGAACAAATGTAAGCGGGCAATAGTCCCAGAAGAGCCTTGTAAATAAAAGTGTACCAATGGCACTGTCTCCTAGTGGACAGTGTCATCATGTCTTTCATAATGATTGTGAACAATAGGCGAAATTCAAAAAAAAAACTTTAAGTCTCTTGATCAGGGATGTCAAACATGGGGCCCGCAAACATGTTCAATCCGGCCTGCGGGACAAGTTTGCTGAGTGTTGAATTGAGCTCCATTTTTAAATTAAAGAAACTGCTGTTCTAAATGTGTCCACTTGATGTCGCAATAGTAATTCTGTTAGGCAAGCAAATCGTTATACCGGGCGAGCAACTATACCAAGCAAAAGGTACACAGTAAAGTGGGGCTGTGACTCCTCCCCCTCGACCCAACGCAAAACAAACAGGAGTAAAATAAACAATTAGTAACCCCCACTTAAAATGAACAGTGTGTGATTTACTGCAATACTGTCAGTCTTTTAAGTTTATATTTGTGGTTCGCACATTGAACAGCTTTTATTTTCTATCAATACACAGTGATGCCTAGAAGGCAGGGAGTAACTCAAACCTCTTGAATAGTTTCTACCTCAGTTCGCATGGTTCGTTGAGTTAGCACAGGATTAATATGTGGAAATGACAAAGGAGGTAGGTGATAAATAGAAGAGTTTTTTAAAATGCTTTATTTGTTTTTTGATCAATGCGAGATGGGCTGTGACTTAAAGAAAGATACACTGAGATTAAGTCTAAATCCATTGTGTTCTTTTTGAAACGGCACCGATTTTATCCTCAGAATTTTAAACTAACTTGAAGTGTTTTGTCAAGAGGATTATTTGTACGTTTTCGGAATGTGCTTGTTCTATTTTGGGCCGAAGTAAAACAAAGAAAACAATCTGAAGTTGTGGTAGTTGTATTTTCAAAATATTATGCTATGATTTTACTCGTCCAGCCCACGTAGGATTAGATTTTCCTCCATGCGGCCCCTGAGCTAAAATGAGTTTGACACCTCTGCTTTAGATTAGCTTCAGATCTATTGTTTTTTTGAATGGCGAACGTACAAAATATGCATTATTTTCCCCCAAAAATATTTCACAGTGGAATATCATACTCCAACAGGCTCATTCAGCTTCGTTCCCACGGTGTTCGATTCAAGAACTCTGCCATGCAGCAATAGATGATATCTGTCTTTTACCTGACCGCTTCTATGTTAGCTACCTCTCTTTGTTTATAAAGTATATTTTCTGCTGGATCTACTCTCTATTTTATGCTGCCACTTTTCTTTTTTTTTGCTGCAGCTGTTACATGTACTGTAATATTGTACATGGTAATTGGGATTTGTTATTTATTGTATATATTATATAAAAATATAATATAATAATATAATATATCAGTATATGTTATATACTGTATATAAAATATGTAAATATTACATATATGTTATATTTTACATTGCTACTATGGTGCATTTTTAGTGTACTTATTACCTGCATTATCCTTTCAACCCTTACCCTTTCCATCCTTTGAAACTGAGCTACTGTGTGGAACAATTTCCCTTGTGGATCAATAAAGTTTGTCTACGTCTAAGTCTAATATTTGACGTGAAGTAATTGGAGCCTTGAACAGGTCAATAATTCATAACCTGTCGAAGTACCTGTCGAACTATTTCACCAGAGTAAGTGATGCTCACAGGTGCTACACGAGAGGGAGATCCTCAGACCTCGTCCCCCCCAAATTCAAGACTCTCATGGGAAAAAATGCATTCTACTATTTTGCCATCACACAGTGGAATGCACTACCAACAGACCTTAAAATTCAAACTTCCCTACTAAATTTTAAAACTGCCATAAAATCATGGCTCAGCTCAACCTCTACCTGATCTGAACCAAAATCGACCCCAAACAACGTTCCGAAGCATCCAACAGGTTTTTATGTGGTTAAAGTGCAAAGGAAATTTCATAATTTTTGGAAGCTCATCTTGTATTTGACAATGTTTATAGGGTTAGGCGCAATAAATGTTCAACTTCAGCCTAAACCCTTTCGGTCTGCAACATTTTCAATTTATGAATGTACAACTGTTTGTTTATGTAAAACTGTTTGTTTATTTTGTTGAACACTGACCGAAGAAATAATAAACTAAACTAAACTAAAGTGTATTAATATTTTCTCATTCCGTTTTGCACACTCTTGGAGTCAACATGTGCATAGTCATGTACATAGTGTATATACCCAGCGCCCCCCATTTTTTTGTATATATTGTTTTTCAAATCACCTGACATGTATACTGTGTAATTTTTCCATTTTTTTAACGTAATTTTTTATATACATGTTACAGGTTATATATATTTTATTATTGAATGTATCAAATGTGATGAATATATAATGGACCACGATGGAAACCAGCCTTTACTCAGTGGCCTAGTGGTTAGAGTGTCCGTCCTGAGATCAGTAGGTTGGGAGTTCAAACCCCGGCCGAGTCATACCAAAGACTATAAAAAATGGGAGCCATTACCTCCCTGCTTGGCACTCAGCATCAATGGTTGGAATTGGGGGTTAAATCACCAAAATGATTCCCGGGCGCAGCCACCGCTGCTGCCCACTGCTCCCCTCACCTCCCAGGGGGTGATCAAGGGTGATGGGTCAAATGCAGAGAATAATTTCGCCACACCTAGTGTGTGTGTGACAATCATTGGTACTTTAACTTTAACTTTAACTTTGTGCCATCCATTTGCCTTTTTTAAGCATTACATGGATTCAATTCTTTAAGATGTCAATAAACTTCTCAATCAATCAATCAATCAATAACAACATTGATTTTGATTTGCGATGTCCGATAATGGCTTTTTTGACGATATCCAATATTCCGATATTATCCAACTCTTAATTACCGATTCCAATATCAACCTATACCTATATATACAGTCGTGGTATTAACACATTATAATGCCTAATTTTGTTGTGATGCCCCGCTGGATGCATTAAACAATGTAACTTTACCATGAGGTGGGCATGGACGGGGTTGGGGGGGCGGGGTTTGGTGGTAGCGGTGGGGTGTATATTGTAGCGTCCCGGAAGAGTTAGTGCTGCAAGGGGTTCTGGGTATATGTTCTGTTGTGTTACGGTGCGGATGTTCTCCCGAAATGTGTTTGTCATTCTTGTTTGGTGGGGGGTCACAGTGTGGCGCATATTTGTAACAGTGTTAAAGTTGTTTATACGGCCACCCTCAGTGTGACCTGTATGGCTGTTGATCAAGTATGCCTTGCATTCGCTTGTGTGTGTCATGGTCCGTGGTCCGGATTATGTTTTTGTGTTATCGGTTTGTTTTGGACTCCTTTTAGTTCCTGGTTATGCACTTCCTGAGTTTAGTCACCATGGTTACTTATGATTTTCACCTGCCTTTTTGCGCACCTGTTGCTCATCAGAGACTCTATTTAGTTCTGCCTTTTCCGGTCACTCATTGTAGCTTCGTTGTTTGCTCCATGCAACTGTTACGTTTGACTTTCCTGATTCTTGCTTCTGTGTTTCCTGTGCTAAGTTTTGTCTCAGCTTCCGCGTGCAATCGGCACGCATCCTTTTTGCTTGTTTTCGGTTGGTCTATGATTTATGACAATAAATCATCTACCTCACACTGTCGTCCGGAGTAGTCCGTGTAGCATTGGAGGAACGATCCTGCAGCAAGCTGCAACCCCAACCGTGACAGTGTGTGTGTGTAAAAGTCGCATATATTATGTGACTGGGCCGGCACGCTGTTTGAATGGAGGAGAAGCGGACGTGACGACAGGTTTTAGAGGACGCTAAAGGCAGTGCCTTTAAGGCACGCCCCCAATATTGTTGTCCGGGTGGAAAAAGGGGAGAAATTCGGGAGAATGGTTGCCCCGGTAGATTTTCGGGAGGGGCACTGAAATTCGGGAGTCTCCCGGGAAAATCGGGAGGGTTGGCAAGTATGTATGGCGTCACATTAGTACCAAAAATCCGAGCGCATAAAAACTGTTATCGCGCGCTGATTCTCCACTTCGTGCGCGCGCGACACCCTTTTGCGCGCGCGTGGTGCCTTTCTGCGCGCTCTCTGTGTACTCCTGGCATCTCTCCTCGCGCTGTCATGTCATTAATTTTATGGCTGAATCAAAAGAAATTCCATAAATTAGAAAACAAATGTTCATGAAGAAGTGAAAATATAAAATAATGTTATTGCTGGTGGACCAGTTCTGGCTGAAAGATGTGATTATGGTGTTTGTTGTCTTATTATTTATTTGGGTCACATTTTGTATTACCCTGTATTGTGTTTATGTGGTATGAAATAACCTTCATCAGCGCGCGACATTTTTTTTATCCACTTCTTCCTCCGTAAATCTTGATACATATTGACGATGACCCGCCCTGCTATACTTCTGATTGGCTCTGAGCATTTTTCAGCATTTTTCGCCTGACCAATCAGAAAGAAGGGGCCGTCTAAGCATACCCGCCCCCAAAGTGCCAAAAAGAAACATGACAGCGCGAGGAAAGGTGCCAGGAGTACACAGAGAGCGTGCAGAAAGGCGTCGCGCGCGCGCAGAAAGGCACGGCGCGCGCGCAAAAAGGCACTGCGCGCGCGCAAAAAGGCACCACGCGCGCGCAGAAGGGTGTCGCGCGCGCACGAAGTGGAGAATCAGCGCGCGATAACAGTTTTTATGCGCTCGGATTTTTGGCACTAATGTGACGCCATAAGTATGCCCTACGTCCGTGTTTTACCGGATATGTACCACTCCGTACAGCGGTGTTTTAAAAAGTCATTAATTTTACTTCTTGAAACCGATACCGATAATTTCCGACATTACATTTTAAATCATTTATCGGCCGATAAAATCTCTAATTTTAATTAATTCTAATTTTTGTGAGCGAAGACAGTTATGAAGTTAAAAACAGCCTACATTGCAGCTTTTACTTCTACATTTCACCTGTTTGCTTTTATTCCACTTTTTTATATTTATTTTTAATAGTATTTTTAGAATGTGACGCAGGCCTCAAATGGCCTTCGAGCTGCACTTTGGACACCCCTGCTGTGATTACGCCACCCTACTGAAACAACAATCTCTTCAGGAGACCACCGCTATCAAAGTGTGTGCAGCCATGGCTTTAGTTTCCACCCCGATGAACACAAAGAAATCCAACCTTGCCGGGCCCTCTGTTCATAACAAGCCTGTTTTTTTCCCAAGCTGTTACCGCATGCAAGGCATTCCCACGAGGGCCGCATTAACTCGTAGGTCATTGACCACGCCGAGCTGCTCCAACTGCCTTCCAAGCCGCCACAGAACACCTCACTGTACTAAAGTGTGAGGTGGGCACGGCTGTCGGGAGAGCTTCATTTTCATGCTGGGCTGCAGAAAATCTCCCTCCGTCAGACGCTCAAAAGGGCCCGCATGCCGGCTGGCTAGCAACCCCGCGGCACGGTGCCAGAATGCCAAGTGAATCCCAAGCACAGTGATGGGTCGGGCAGCCAGAAAAAACACAAAATAGAGCGAAGCGAGAGCCCTTGCACATAGCAGCTCTGCCCGGGCCCTGGTTCATGTTTCTCTCAGGGTAACAAGCGCCACCAGAGCCGGCGAGCGAAGGATGGGACGTAAATATAGACAAATTAAAGGTGTCGCTGATACCGCAGCCGCGTCAGAGTCGGCGTGCGATGACTGGTCAGGCGGTAAAAAGTAGGGCAGCTGTCTTCACGGCTTACGTACGGTCTGGAGAACTGCCTACAGAAGTCGCCTCTGCCACCATTGTCGCGGTAAAGGGTCTCACGTTAGTCAACTGCTTGAAATTAGTCGACAATAGCGTCTTGGAAATTAGTTTGAAAGTGCCTTCAGTAAGCAGGGGGCCATTTTTTTTATTGGCGGCCACACATTCTAAAGACAGAACAAACACATTTCAGACTAAAACAAAAAGAACAAAGAAAAAAATGCAAGTGGCTGCATGCTGTGGGTCTTTACTGTACAAGATCTTTGATGTCTAAGGACAGGCACCGAACCCCAGTTTCATAATCGCACGGTAGTCACTAGACTAGGACTGCAGCCATCGATTATTTTAGTCATCGAGTAATCTATCGATTAGTTTGTTCGATTAATCGAGTAATCGGATAAAACACACTTTTAGCTTTTCACTATTTAGTGAAAATAGTTTAAAAAAACAAATATTTTTCTACTTGCCATAGCCTTCATTACCTTCTACTTACTATATTTTAACTTTGAGCTTCTATTTACCCTTTCTTACCTTAGTTTACCTCTTTTGAAACTTTCTTTTACATGTTTTAACTTTTTTTTTACTTTATATTCACCTACTTGAACTGTATTTACTTTTTATTTACTGTTATCTTGTATTCACCCTTTACCTTCTTTTACCTTCTATTTAACTTGTTTGACCTTATTTTACACACTATTGCCCATTTTTACCTTATTTAGCCTTTTACATTTGACCATTTACTTACATTATTTTACCTTTTATTTACCATTTACCTTCTTTTACCATCTATTTAACTAGATTCACCTTTGTTTACCTTCTATTTATCTTGCATGTCCTTCTTTCTGACCTTCTTTTACCCTATAGTGGTATAGCTCAGGTGGTAGAGTGGCCGTGTCAGCAACTTGAGGGTTCCAGGTTCGATCCCCGCTTCCGCCATCCTAGTCACTGCCGTTGTGTCCTTGGGCAAGACACCTTACCCACCTGCTCCCAGTGCCACCCACACTGGTTTAAATGTAACTTAGATATTGGGTTTCACTATGTAAAAGCGCTTTGATTTAAATATAATTCACTTCACTATTTTGCCTTCTTTTAACCTTTTTATTTACCTTCTATTTACCCTTTAGCTTATTTTACAATCTTTTACGATTTAGTTTCCTACTTGTATGTTCTATTTATCTACCTTATTTACCATCTATTAAACTTGTTTTCCCTTTTTTATGCAGTCCAGATTTTATATTTTTTTAATTAATTGCACTCATTAAAAGATTAATCAAAGCAACATAGAATACATTTATTAAAATTAATCGTTAAGCCCTACACCACGCCGAAAAAAGAAGTAGCAACCGGTGCTATCATTCCAGTGCTAAATAAAAGCTGCCTTAGCAACGGTGCTTTAGCGGTGCAACTAACATCTTGTCAGTAAAGTAGCGTCCCGACAAAGGCACAACGAGTCTGACGCTGTTTTTAAACTTTATTGCCGACCTTAACATGCCAAAACAGCAGCCCTCATAACACCGCTAGTGCCACAACAACACAGCGCTCATTATGAACCAATGATGGTTACAGCTAGCAAGGTTGCATTCACAGACAACAGGAATTATTAGCATCAACATTACAACAACATGTAAACATGTAAACCAGGGGTCACCAACACGGTGTCCGCGGGCACCAGGTCGCCCGTAAGGACCAGATGAGTCGCCCGCTGGCCTGTTCTAAAAATAGCTCAAATAGCAGCACTTACCAGTGAGCTGCCTTTATTTTTTAAATTGTATTTATTTACTAGCAAGCTGGTCTCGCTTTGCTCAACATTTTTAATTCTAAGGGAGACAAAACTCAAATAGAATTTGAAAATCCAAGAAAATATTTTAAAGACTTGGTCTTCACTTGTTTAAATAAATTCATTTATTTTTTTACTTTGCTTCTTATAACTTTCAGAAAGACAATTTTAGAGAAAAAAATACAACCTTAAAAATGATTTTAGGATTTTTAAACACATCAAATCAAATCAAATCAACTTTATTTATAAAGCACATTTAAAATTTACCACAGGGGTAGCCAAAGTGCTGTACAATGAGCAGGTTAAAAGATAAAACGAGTACCGAGCAAACACAACACAACACAAACAGAACAATATATACCTTTTTACCTTTTAAATCCCTTTTTTTCTTTCCTAACAATTTAAATCAATGTTCAAGTAATTTTTTTTTTTTATTGTAAAGAATAATAAATACATTTTAATTTATTCTTCGTTATAGCTTCTGTTGTTTCGACGAAGAATATTTGTGAAATATTTCTTCAAACTTATTATGATTAAAATGTAAAAAAAAATTATTTTGGCAAATCTAGAAAATCTGTAGAATCAAATTTAAATCTTATTTCAAAGTCTTTTGAATTTCTTTTAAAATTTTTGTTCTGGAAAATCTAGAAGAAATAATGATTTGTCTTTGTTAGAAATATAGCTTGGTCCAATTTGTTGTATATTCTAACAAAGTGCAGATTGGATTTTAACCTAACATGTCATCAAAATTCTAAAATTAATCTTAATCAGGAAAAATTACTAATGATGTTCCATAATTTTTTTTTTAATTTTTTCAAAAAGATCCAAATTAGCTAGTTTTTCTCTTCTTTTTTTCGGTTGAATTTTGAATTTTAAAGAGTCGAAATTGAAGATAAACTATGTTTCAAAATTTTATTTTAATTTTGTTTCGTGTTTTCTCCTCTTTTAAACCGTTCAATTAAGTGTTTTTTTCATAATTTATTCTCTACAAAAAACCTTCCGTAAAAGGAAAAAAAATGAGAGTTGACTTTTGTATTTTACATGAGTTATTATTTGTACAAACATGGTGCAAAGTAATTCATGATTTGTTAAAACATGTTAGTGGCTAGCTAGTTAAAATGGGATATTGTGATTTCACAAGACTGTCTTAGAAGTGATCATTTGAAAATGTTCAATTTGAAAAAAGTGCACTTAGAGAAAATATAAAAATAAAGCGTTGCATATTGATATTTATCTGTTTATATATATATTTATTGTGAGAAATCATTAAGATGATCAGTGTTTCCACAAAGATAAATATCATTAATTATTAATAATAACATAGAGTTAAAGGTAAATTGAGCAAATTGGCTATTTCTGGCAATTTATTGAAGTGTGTATCAAACTGGTAGCCCTTCGCATTAATCAGTACCCAAGAAGTAGCTCTTGGTTTCCAAAAGGTTGGTGACCCCTGATGTAAACAATGCCCATCCCTGGCTCTGAAAAAGTCTTTGGTGTAGTCAAAAATGAGATTTCACACTAATTTTCTTTGTGACCCAGAATAACACAAAGCTAAGATTGTGGATGTTTTGTTCAGATAGTTAATCAGATATTGATTGATCTATTTTGTATTGTTTTTACTATCTATAATGAACAAAATATATATCAAATGGCCCCCAAATTCTTCAGTTTTTCATGATGGAGCCCCTGCCGTTTTGTGACTCTTGTCCAACATAATAGATGCCATATATCACGTACAACAACGTAAGGACTGGAGGACAAACGCTGTAACCGTTTACCCCACAGTCATATATACCTTGACATATGCTAACATTAGAATGCTAATCTTTTTGCAAAATTTTGTAACCGTTTACCCCAGAGTCATATCACTTGGTGCCAGACATGGTGTAGGAACATTATAGAACTGCCTCGGCACTTTTGGTATTTCCTCTTGTTTGGCCACATATTAGATTGCGCATGCTAACGCATTATACTAGCATTTTAGCTAATTTTGTATGTTTAAACCTAGAAATAATAGATTTTGATCATTGGCTTGTTAACGTTAGCATGCTAACATTTTACACTACCATTTTGGTAAATGTATTTCTATGACCCTAGAAATCACAGATTTTGATACTTGGTGCCATCTTAGAAGTATGCTAACTTTTCCTGTGTTACTAACATTAGCATGCTAACGATTTATGCTAGCAATTTTGCTAATTTCAATCACTTAAACCTAAAAATTAGAGATGTCCGATAATATCGGACTGCCGATATTATCGGCCGATAAATGCTTTAAAATGTACCATCGGAAATTATCGGTATCTGTTTAAAAATTTTCGGTATCGGTTTCAAAAAGTAAAATGTATGACTTTTTAAAGTACACGGGCGTAGGGAGAAGTACAGAGCGCCAATGAACCTTGAAGACACCGCCTTTGCGTGCCGGCCTAGTCACATAATATCTACGGCTTTTGACACACTCACAAGTGAATGCAAGGCATACTTGGTCAACAGCCATACAGGTCACACTGAGGGTGGCCGTATAAACAACTTTAACACTGTTACAAATATGCGCCACACTGTGAACCCACACCAAACAAGAATGACAAACACATTTCAGGAGAACATCCGCACCGTAACACAACATAAACACAACAGAACAAATACCCAGAACCCCTTGCAGCACTAAATTTTCCGGGACGCTACAATATACAACCCCCGCTACCCCCCCCCCCCCCCCCCCCACCCACCTCAACCTCCTAATGCTCTCTCAGGGAGCGCATGTCCCAAATTCCAAGCTGCTGTTTTGAGGCATGTTAAAAAAAATAATGCACTTTGTGACTTCAATAATAAATATGGCAGTGCCATGTTGGCACTTTTTTCCATAACTTGAGTTGAAGTTGTTCTCTTATTTTGGAAAACCTTGTTACATTGTTTAATGCATCCAACGGGGCATCACAACAAAATTAGGCATAATAATGTGTTAATTCCATGACTGTATATATCGGTATCTGTTGATATCGGTATCGGTAATTAAGAGTTGGACAATATCGGAATATCGGATATCAGCAAAAAAGCCATTATCGGACATCTGTACTAAAAATCATTGCTTTTGACACCTGGCGCCATCTTTGAAGTATGCTAACTTTTCTTACGCTATCATGCTACCATTAGCATCTCAATGTTTTATGTTAGAATTTAAGCTCATTTAAAAAAATTTAAGTTTGGAGACATAGTGTAGCTACATGCTAACATCACATTCACATTTCAACAGCAACATCATGCTATGTTAGCACATTTGCTGAAGAAAAAGGATCAAACTTACAGCTCCCATGTCTGTAATTGACTGACAGCATTGTTGGCAGACAAGAAGTTTTTTAAGATGTGTAGTGAAGCCTGTTTTTTTTTTTTTTTTTTTTTTTTTTTTTACAAAGTGGTGCATAATCTTGCCAGAGACAGGTCAGAGGCGGTATCATTACAATGAGGAAGGGGATTTTTCCTTCATGACGTGAAACTTCATAAACGAGTGTTTGAGTGAAACAAGTGATTTTTCGCACATTTGGTGCACATACAGTGTATAGGCCCTCGGAAGGCATTTTACCGCCAGAACGTCATCATAATGATCAGAGGAAAGATTTATTTTGAAACGCCGGGCTGCTAAGAGTGACTCACCGTGACCTCACGTCTGACTTGACAAATTATTACGGAAGATTTTAACAGTCATTGCAATCAGATCACAACTGGAAAGGGTGTGGCCACGTTCCAGACAGTTCTACAAAAACACAGCACATTGGCTAATAAGCCAGAAGACTTTTTGCTGAAATTAATGAGTGATTTTTGATGAACAAACGCCGAACAAGCAGCAATAGTTGTTTCGATAAAAGTGAAGCGTATGCTGTTTTCTAAATTAAGGAGACACACTCTCAGAAAGTAATCCACTAACAACCCCCAGGACAAAACACATTTAGGCGAGCGTGTAATCAGAATTAAATTGACACTTTGGGAGCAGTTTGACGCCGCCTCGCAATAAAACCACATCACTTGCAGTTGAAAGAGCAAACGTTTTTTGCGCCTCACGTTCTTTAAACAATCCTTTGGAGTCTGTTTTGGACATTTGCTTTTGGTCTATTTCTTTCGTCTTTTATGCAAAACACAAGTTTCCACTGCAGTTGATGCTGGTTATGAGGCAGACATTACTATAATAATAAGAGTAATAATAATAATAATGATAATAATAATAATAGTAATAATATTTGTTATTGTTTTTTTATTTTTTTGTTTATTTTTTTTTAAATATCTTGTATATGTTTCACTTTTTTTAAATATCTATAGTATTTAAATGTTTTTAAAATAATAATAATAATAATAATAACAACATGTGACATACTGTATACTGATAAGTAGGGATGTCCGATAATATCGGACTGCCGATATTATCGGCCGATAAATGCTTTAAAATGTAATATCGGAAATTATCGGTATCAGTTAAAAATTATCGGTATCGGTTTCAAAAAGTAAAATGTATGACTTTTTAAAACGCCGCTGTGTACACGGACGTAGGGAGAAGTACAGAGCGCCAATAAACCTTAAAGGCACTGCCTTTGCGTGCCGGTCCAATCACATAATACCTACGGCTTTTCACACACACAAGTGAATGCCAGCATACTTGGTCAACAGCCATACAGGTCAGACTGAGGGTGGCCGTATAAACAACTTTAACACTTTTACAAATATGCGCCACACTGTTAACCCACACCAAACAAGAATGACAAACACATTTCGGGTGAACATCCACACCGTAACACAACATAAACACAACAGAACAAATACCCAGAACTCCTTGCAGCACTAACTCTTCCGGGTCGCTACAATATACACCCTCCGCCCCCCTAACTCAACCTCCTCCCGCTCTCTCAGGGAGCCAAGTTGCTGTTTTGAGGCATGTTAAAAAAAAAATAATGCACTTTGTGACTTCAATAATAAATATGGCATTTTTTTCCATAACTTGAGTTGATTTATTTTGGAAAACCTTGTTACATTGTTTAATGCATCCAGTGAGGCATCACAACAAAATTAGGCATAATAATGTGTTAATTCCACGACTGTATATATCGGTATCGGTTGATATCGGAATCGGTAATTAAGAGTTGGACAATATCGGAATATCGGATATCGGCAAAAAAGCCATTATCGGACATCTCTACTGATAAGTACTGGACAGTGTTTCCTTTACAACCGCCACCTGCATGCCCTTGCTCATAAAAACATTATAATGGGACTTAGGAATCGCACTATATATATTTCTTTTACATAATATCCTGCTTCTCAAGACAGATACAGATCATTTATTTATCCTCCCTGTCCCCTAAAAGAGTTTGATGAAGTTTGACGTGTTAACATGTGATGTTTTTATGCACTCCGTTTGGTCCAAATAGCACGCTGAATGTCTTCCTTTGAAACAGTGAAGAAGTCATGTTTGTTTGTTTACACTACAGTGAGCTCAGGGAAAGTTACAGGCAGGGTAAAAGGAGCGCTTGATTTGCCCACCATAGCACAGTACGGGTTAACCTCACTGGAGCTGATTTAACGCTATGAGGTCAAAACTCCTCATATCGGCCAGATGCTTATCTTGTGCACCCCTGTAGTTTGCTTTTACAACTCTGTACAGTAGATTCACCTTATATTCACCTGGTCTGCCAGAGAATAAGAAGACGTAGCAGTAGACGCAGTATCAGCGTTGCCATTTAGTGGTTTTGTTGCAATATCTAGCGAGCATTTAGGCCCCTATAGATACTATTTTTCAAAAAAGAAACTAGCAACAAATCTAATGACTTTTTCATGTTGCTAGCCAACATGTCGCTCTTCTCAACGAGCAGCGGGTGCTGCTGCGGGCCCCACCCCCAAGCCCTCAGTCTTGTTGGTGACTTTAAAATAATATTTCCCCCATAACCCTCTCTCATATAGTGTCTATTACAATTTTATGCATCATGGTGCATTATGCAAATGAGAAAATGACATCATGTGGACTTCATTACCACAAATAGATTGCAGTCCTGTGAGGAACAGTGCACAGTTTTAGAAGTGAAGCTTCATTTAAAACCTGAACGAAATGCTTGAACAATTACCGTATCTTAATGACGAACATAAAAATTAATGCTTACATATTTTCTTTATGGTGTTGTTGCGGCATCAAGAATATTCCAAGTATATCTGAAGTACAGAAATCCGGACAAAATGTGTGGGCAAATATACGCCTCCAAACAAGAGACACAACAAGCGAGACCTCAGTTTAATAAACATCAAAGAGACTTAATTAAGAAATGTGTTGTTTTTTTTGTGGTACTTGTTCACTTTTCACATGTGCGTGATAAGAATAAGCTTTTATTAGCATTGCTATAAGAACAATTCAAATTAAAATGTTGAAGCTAGGGATGAGCATCGGTACGCAATGGTACCAATTTTCGGCAATTTTGTGTGTGTTAATAAATGTTGATTGCTATTCTATTTTTTTTTTGTAACATTTTAAAAAAGGTCTGATTATGATAACTGCTGTCCAGTTGTTTCGTTGTTACATTACAGTCTCATTTGCAATGCAGATGCACTTCCAAGACATTAGATGGCAGCACTGTGAATTAATTTACGTATACCGTAGTTGAAAAACTTATTGGGGTGTTACCATTTAGTGGTCAATTGTACGGAATATGTACTGAACTGTGCAATCTACTAATAAAAGTTTCAATCAATCAATCAATCAATCTGTATTAGCTGTCCAGAGAATGATGTCAAACGAGGAAGTAGCTTTTTCCAGGAAGCTGAATATGTTATGTTGCGCCCTACAAAGTGTTTATACTGTAAGTAACGTGCTTATTACACGCCAGCTGTTTGATTGTAACATTCACCTTCGTTGTAGAATTTGTTGACAAATTTGGAGGTTTTGAAATCACCATGTAAAATTGATAATGCTTATAGTAGCCTTTCTATGGCAAATCCAATGTACATTAGCGTCAAGCTAGCGCATTTCGGAAGAGCAAAGTCTTACTTTACATTTGAGCGTTTTCTACCAAGCATACTTGCTTTGTTGATGTTGAAAATTGCAACTTTACTTCGAGGGATTTCTGCTGAGTCCGCCCTGAGTGCTGCTTGAGTGATTGTTTACGTGAGCCGGAGTTCAGCATGTAACCGGACATGACGAGTCTGCAACCAGACGTGATGTCACGTGCAACAAAGGTATCAAAGTATGACACCATTTCATTTTACGTGAAGCAATACTCGTTAGGCCCGATAAATTCAGTCGCTTAACTTCTTTTTACGCTTGTGCGTCAGTTAGGAATATCAAAATGTGACGTATAACATTGCCAGTACCACCAGTGAAGCTTTTATGATGGTCACAGTTTGGCATAATATTCATATTTCCCATTTCTAAATAGTTGTTTTCTGACATTTTTAACACCGTCTGTCATTTTTCTTTTATAGCCGTGTAAAATAAACCTCCTGACTATAACTGCGCACGACTAGATAAAGATACAGTATGTGAACATCCAGCGCCTCCTCGGAGGGTCCTGACAGGTGCTGCTGCTCAGCAGGTGTCTATTTTGGGTGGGCTGGTGGACTGTACTGTACGTTACTGTAGTGGGCGTGTGAGAGCGGGAAATGTGAGGGGAAAAACATGACCCCCTCCCCTTCCTATCAAACTAATCTACACCCACAGTCCATTAAAGTGCTCATTACCTGGCAGCTAATTAAATACAAGGCTCATTTAAGTGTGTTATACAACCCCCCATAAATATACTGTACAGCCTGTTGGCACCACACTGCTGTATAAGCGAGCATAACAACATATACAATACATACTCAATAATAATAATATCTGTAAAAATAACTGTATAATAAACTGTAATAATAATAATAAATTACCTGTAAATAAACAGATACAATATAATAATTTTTTTTAAATAATAATAAAATATATTAAAATGTCAAACATTATAAAATATACAAAAATATAATACGTTTACAATAAACTGTAATAATAAATAATTAACTGAATCCATCCATCCACCCAGCCATGGAATAAAATATATTAAAATGTCAAACATTATCAAATATAAAAAATTATAATAAGTTTATAATAAACTGTAATAATAAATAATTAACTGAATTTAAAATATATATTTTTTAAATGATAGTATAATAAAAGATATTAAACTAAAAAAATAACTAACAATAACTGTATAATAAACTACAATAATAAATAAACTTCATAAAATAAAATATAAAAATTTAAATAATAAAATACATATAGTAAAACATATAATAATATATAATATATATAATATGATAAAACAAATATAATAATAACAACTGTATAATAGACAGTAAAAGGAAATAATAAACTCTATTAAAAAATAAATAAAATATTAAAAGAATGTATAATACCATAAAATATAGTAAATTATGTAAGAAATACCAACATTTTAAACATAATAACTGTATAATAATCTACAATATGTTATAAACTGTCAAAAAAGTCAATAAAATATTTAAAAAATCAAAAATAATAAAATACATATAATAAAATATAGTAAAATGTAAAAAGAACAAGAAATATTGAAAAAATTAAATACAATACCTGTAATAACTGTATAATAAATTGTAATTGTAAAATGTATAAAAATAACTAAAATATAAAAAACATCATAACTGTAATAATAACATATGACATGATATTATACATGTACATGTATAATATGTCAGTGTGCAAGCCCCCTTTTCCATGAAATATTTGCAGCAGAATTGGTGTGCAAAAGTGCAAAAGTTAGTCAAGTGCAAAGAAGAAGGAATGAGGTCACAGGTTGTAAAAGTTGTGGTAAAAACACACTTAATAGAGTTTGATCTTACCGAGCCTCTGAATGGGGTCCATGGTCTTCTCGGCCACTTTTGGTCTTTGCTGCCTGCTGGGGGGGGCCACTGACTTCTCGCTGCTGGCCAGCATGATGGCGCGTAATAAGATCAGCACAGGCCGACACGCTCGCCTCCTGCCTGCCCGGGGAAGTGACTCTCTGTTGAGGTGTACCTCTCACGGCGGACTGGCCCGGAAAGACCCTGACGGTGTCCGCGAAGGAGGAGCGGGGAGGGCAGCAGGATGGAGGAGGAGGGAGGACTCCTTCTTCTTGTCCACATGCACGACAAGTCCCTCCCAGTGCCTCTGCGCGTAATTTGACCCCAAAAGCAGGCGCACACTTTGGGCTGCTTGTCCGCCTGCACACACACACACACACACACACACACACACACACACACACACACACACACACACACACACACACACACACACACACACACACACACACACACACACACACACACACAGCAACCTGACGCTCTTCTGTCAACAGACCTTGCTTTTGTTACTTTTCAACACTCTCTCCCTACAAAGCTCATACATATAAACCAGGGGTGTCCAAACTTTTTTTTCACTAGGCGCCGCACAACAAAAAGTATACAGGGGCCATTTTGAGATTTTTTTATTTGCTAAAAAAATGCTGAAAACAGATATATGTTACATATAGACAGATAACATATACAAACCCCGTTTCCAAATGAGTTGGGAAATTGTGTTAGACGTAAATATAAACGGAATACAATGATTTGCAAATCCTTTTCAAGCCATATTCAATTGAATGCACTACAAAGACAACATATTTGATGTTCAAACTCATAAACTTTTTTTTTTTTTTTGCAAATAATAATTAACTTAGAATTTCATGGCTGCAACACGTGCCAAATTAGTTGGGAAAGGGCATGTTCACCACTGTGTTACATGGCCTTTCCTTTTAACAACACTCAGTAAACGTTTGGGAACTGAGGAGACACATTTTTAAGCTTCTCAGGTGGAATTATTTCCCATTCTTGCTTGATTTACAGCTTAAGTTGTTCAACAGTGCGGGGGTCTCCGTTGTGGTATTTTAGGCTTTATAATGCGCCACACATTTTCAATGGGAGACAAGTCTGCACTACAGGCAGGCCAGTCTAGTACCCGCACTCTTTTACTATGAAGCCACGTTGATGTAACACGTGGCTTGGCATTGTCTTGCTGAAATAAGCAGGGGCGTCCATGGTAACGTTGCTTGGATGGCAACATATGTTGCTCCAAAACCTGTATGTACCGTTCAGCATTAATGCCGCCTTCACAGATGTGTAAGTTACCCATGTCTCGGGCACTAATACACCCCCATACCATCACAGATGCTGGCTTTTCAACTTTGCGCCTATAACAATCCGGATGGTTCTTTTCCTCTTTGGTCCGGAAGACACGACGTCCACAGTTTCCAAAAACAATTTGAAATGTGGACTCGTCAGACCACAGAACACTTTTCCACTTTGTATCAGTCCATCTTAGATGAGCTCAGGCCCAGCGAAGCCGACGGCGTTTCTGGGTGTTGTTGATAAACGGTTTTCGCCTTGCATAGGAGAGTTTTAACTTGCACTTACAGATGTAGCGACCAACTGTAGTTACTGACAGTGGGTTTCTGGAGTGTTCCTGAGCCCATGTGGTGATATCCTTTACACACTGATGTCGCTTGTTGATGCAGTACAGCCTGAGGGATCGAAGGTCATGGGCTTAGCTGCTTACATGCAGTGATTTCTCTAGATTCTCTGAACCCTTTGATGATATTACGAACCGTAGATGGTGAAATCCCTAAATTCCTTGCAATAGCTGGTTGAGAAAGGTTTTTCTTAAACTGTTCAACAATTTGCTCACGCATTTGTTGACAAAGTGGTGACCCTCGCCCCATCCTTGTTTGTGAATGACTGAGCATTTCATGGAATCTACTTTTATACCCAATCATGGCACCCACCTGTTCCCAATTTGCCTGTTCACCTGTGGGATGTTCCAAATAAGTGTTTGATGAGCATTCCTCAACTTTATCAGTATTTATTGATACCTTTCCCAACTTCTTTGTCACGTGTTGCTGGCATCAAATTCTAAAGTTAATGATTATTTGCAAAAAAAAAAATGTTTATGAGTTTAAACATCAAATATGTTGTCTTTGTAGCATATTCAATTGAATATGGCTTGAAAAGGATTTGCAAATCATTGTATTCCGTTTATATTTACATCTAGCACAATTTCCCAACTCATATGGAAACGGGGTTTGTATTTAAAGACACAACATATTGTCAACTTTGTGTTATAGGTCAGTGGTCACCAACCACCGGTCTGGGGACCGGTACCGGTCCGTGACGCATTTGCTACCGGGCCGCACAGAAACATTAATTAATTTATAAACTGCCGCATTTTCTCTGACTTAACTTTCGCCTGTCCCACTAAACACACCAATAAGCTTGTTAATAGTTGTATATTACAACTCCTTTGTTATAGTACATGGGACAATGCACATTAATAGACATATGTTAATGTGCCATATTGGAGCCAAAGGCTAATTTGTTGGCTGTTTTTATCTGCCACACGTAGAAAGCCCGTCCGTGAAAATAATGCATACATTAAACCGGTCCCTGGTGGAAACAAGGTTGGGGAACCCTGTTATAGGTGACAAAGTGTATTATTATTATTATTATTAGTTATTACAGGGGTGTCCAAAGTGCGGCCACGGGGCCATTTGCGGACCAAAGCTCCAGTTACATTGTCGGAATAAACAACAGTAAAAATCTAAGAAAAAAGAGCAGTAAGACCATGTAATGGAAGACAAGCTGAAATACTGATACTAATAAGTAATAATAATACAATTTGTCACTTATAACTCAAAACTGACACTATGTGTTGAGATATATATATAAATATATATCTCTGTTTGTATCATTTTTGTCAATAAAAAAAAATCAAAGTGTCCCTCACATACTTTTCGTATATTTTTTCTCATTACATGATGTTTTTTTGCTCTTTTTTACTTACATTTTTACTGTTGGTTGTGGGCCAACAAAATTTGAGCTGCGGGCCACAATTGGCCCCCGGACCGCACTTTGGACACCACTGCTCTTTTAACTGCATTCATATCTACAAAGTGACAGCTTTTAGTTTAAAACACAACACAATCCGTCATGAAATGTTACTTTCTAATAATTGACCTTGTGGACCCTGAAGTTGAAAAACATATTTGGGTGTTACCATTTAGTGGTCAAATGTAGGGAATATGTACTGTACTGTGCAATCTACTAATAAAAGTCTCAATCAATCAAAAAAAACCTGCAATAACTTTACTCACTTCACATGATGCAGTAGCTCCTTTCCGCCAGCAGATGCCGACAAAACCCACAACAAAGCTGCAACTGATACAATTGCAATGATATTTTTATATGATTGGTTCTGTGGTCGACAAACGCAGCAATGATCCAAACCCGAGTGCTTGACAAAAATGCTGCAGGTTTACGGAACAAAACAGAAGTTAGCCAGGCTACCGGGGGTGCCAGACTTTTATGATGTCCGTGGGATGACTAGAAAAACATTAAAATATCATACAGTATAGAATTTAATTTGAATAGGGACGATACAGTTCAACATAGTTCCAAAACAATAAATGCAATTGGTGTGCTGTACTAAAATAGTTGAAAGCTAATGCTTATTTTCAACTCTTGTCCCTAGCTGGGATTTTAAATAAATAACATATTTTAACACACCATACAAACAAATAGAAACCCTGTTAAATAAAATACACAATACAAGGTAACACCTTAAAGGGGAACTGCACTTTTTGGGAATTTTGCCTATCATTCACAATCCTGATGAAAGACAAGAACACATACGTTTTTCTTTTTTAATGCATTCTAAGTAATGTACATAACAATGCAGCTAACGGGAGTATACTATTGCGCCCATAAAGATAAAGCACTCTAAAAAAAAACGTCCAAAAAGCGCCAACAATACTACATTTATGTGTTGTGACCTGAATATTAACCAAGTATTAGTGATATTGTTATTATAAGCTCTAACGCTGAGGAACTACTTTTAAATACTTTGGGATACATTACCAACACTACTATACTACTATATGGCATTAATGCGACCCCAAAGGGAATAAGCGGTAGAAAATGGATGGATGGAGAGACAACAACAACAACATTCAGTTTCAGTTTATCTCGAACATGCATAATGTAAAGCATCACATATTTCCAGTTGTTTCATTACAGCACGTCCGAAAAGGAGTAGGAAGAAGCAGAGCTTATTTAATCATACCCCTTTTCATATCACAGCAATTGTATCCTATTTCATTGTTCTGCGTTTGTAACAGAACAGTGAAAAAAAAAAAAGTCTGCGGGCTGTAGAGCGTTTTCTATTTGGGCTCCAGTACTCTGGAATGCCTTACCGGTAACAGTTAGAGATGCTACCTCAGTAGAAGCATTTAAGTCCCATCTTAAAACTCATTTGTATACTCTAGCCTTTAAATAGACCCCGCTTTTAGACCAGTTGATCTGCCGTCTCTTTTCTGCTCTGCCCCCCTCTCCTGCGTGGAGAGGTTATTAGGTGACCACAGATGATGCACTAGCTGTTCAAAGTCGGGACCCGGGGTGAACCACTCATCTGTGCATCAGTTGGGGACGTCTCTGCGCTGCTGACTTGTCAAGATGATCTCCTGCTGGCCCCACTATGGACTGGACTCTCACACTATTATATTAGATCCACTATGGACTGGACTCTCACACTATTGACTAGATCCACTCGATGTCCATTGCACCGGTCGCCCAGGGGGAGGGTCCTCACATCTGCGGTCCCCTCCAAGGTTTCTCATCGTATCCCATTGGGTTGAGTTTTTTCTTGCCCTGATGTGGGATCTGAGCCGAGATGTCGTTGTGGCTTGTGCAGCCCTTTGAGACACTTGTGATTTAGGGCTATATAAATAAACTTTGATTGATTGATTGACTGATTGTCTTAGATAAGGATTGTGAATCAATCAACCAATCAATGTTTATTTATATAGCCCTAAATCACAAGTGTCTCAAAGGGCTGCACAAGCCACGACGACATCCTCGGTTCAGAGCCCACATAAGGGCAAAGGAAAAACTCACAACCCAGTGGGACGTCAATGTGAATGACTATGAAAAACCTTGGAGAGTACCGTAGATGTGGGTGACCCCCACCCCCTAGGGGAGACCGGATGCAATGGACATCGAGTGGGTCTAGCATAATATTGTGAAAGTCCAGTCCATAGTGGATCTAACATAATAGTAAGAGTCCAGTCCATAGTGGGGCCAGCAGGAGACCATCCCGAGCGGAGACGGGTCAGCAGCGCAAAGATGTCGCCAACCGATGCCCAGGCGAGCGGTCCAACTCGGGTCCCGACTCTGGACAGCCAGCACTTCATCCATGGCCACCGGACCTGTTCCCCCCCACCCCCTCCACAAGGGAGAGGGGGGCAGAAGAGAAAAGAAAAGAAACGGCAGATCAACTGGTCTAAAAAGGGGTCTATTTAAATCAGTGGTTCTTAACCTGGGTTCGATCGATGAGTGGGCCTCAGGAGTTTGGCGGAGGCCAAAACACACCCGACTCATCGTGTAAATACAAACTTCTCCCTATCAACGTATTACGGATACGGCAACAGCTGACTGATTTGCAGGTGTGTCATTTGTTGTGAGTTTATGCACTGTGTTGGTTTTGTTCTTTGAACAAGGTGATGTTCATGCACAGTTCATGTTATGCACCAGTAAAAAAACATGGTAACACTTTAGTATGGGGAACATATTCACCATTAATTAGTTGCTTATTAACATGCAAATTAGTAACATATTGGCTCTTAACTAGTCATTACTAAGTACTTATTAATGCCTTATTCGGCATGGCCTTGTTATAACCCTAACCCTCTAACCCTAACCCTAACCAAATAACTCTAAATTAAGTCTTTGTTACTTTGAATATGTTCCCCTTGTGTCCAAAAAACTTTAAATTAAGTCTTTGTTACTTTGAATATGTTCCCCATACTAAAGTGTTACCAAAAACATATAACTTTGTCTTGAATTTGAAAAAAAATAAAAAATATATATATATATATTTTTTTTTCACTAAAGAAGGGTTCGGTGAATGCGCATATGAACCTGGTGTGGTTCGGTACCGCCAACAAGGTTAAGAACCACTGGGCTAGAGGCTATGATAGGCAATATTAATGAAAATGACACATGAAAATATTGGAAAGACAGCAAACTACAACCCCAATAATAATCATATTGCTTAAATAACACATCAAAAGTGAGATATTTTTGCGTTGAACGTCGTTAAGTGTGCAGGTAAGTCCAAGAAAGTTTGCACTGCAAGGTTTTGAGCTAAATGGGAAATCTCACCTTGATGTTTGTTGCAAGCAATCAATTAAATAAAAGGAGGTCATCCTTGTGTTTGATGTAGGGAGTAGGGGGCGCATCTTTTTGCTGCAAAGGCCACAGTGAGTGAGGTCGTCTTGTCTTTACAAATGAATTTTACTGGAGAAAACAAGACACATTTGTCATTAGGTAGAAAGGCTCCCAGTAAACAGAACAAGTCATTTTCTTACCAATCACAAAGGAAGCAGCGCTCTCCTGTGGTCAGTGCTGGTTACTGCCACTGCTGCTACAACAATGCACTATTTTGGATGGACATACTGATAGATGTGTGGCCACTCTTCGGGTTTAAAAAAGGCCGCAGGCGTGCAAGGAAGTCTTCATGATGGAGTTATTCTACCTGAGGTGATGGAGGAGAAAATCCAAGTCACAATGTGTGCACACCATGGTGATGATTCCAATGCACTCCCTAATGCAGCCTCCTCTAATCCCCTGTGAAACACTCTCACACCAACTCCACTGTGCAGAACTGTCGAATGAGGCCTTTTTTTCAAAACAATATCTATCTTTCATTTCCCCCTCCATTGCTGCACCCACGTTTTGAGATTAAGTCATGTCTGCTAATCCGCACAAGCTGTGTGATCAGTGCAGAAGGAGCAGTTTTGCCTGCAGCCGCCGTGGTATGTTATTTGTCCATCCTGGCGGCCATTAGGTTCCATATTAACTGGAAATGTCCAAGCTTTATTTACCAGGCCTGAAACTCTGCCTGCTTCTATTAGTGGAAACATCAGGCCTGTGTTGTTTGCAGCCATACTACTACCAATACTACTAGTCAACCTTAAATAAATACGCGCAGTTAAATATGACGTCAGTTTATTTGAATGATACCGGTTACCACATATATAATAAACATTAAATCCACAATGGTGCCACTTGTAAAACTAGTCCTCGTTACACTAACACGGGAGCCTGGGCACTGTCTAATTCCTGGAGCACCCTCGGCGTTTGGGCGCTAATGTGACGGTTTCATTCGCTTCTTTTGATAGCATACTGAAGTCTAATTTGACAGGATTAAGTAAAATCGATGAAAAGTTGTGTAGTGATGCGTAATAAATGGAAGAGTCTCTCGTAGTACAGAACTCCCAACAGGGAAGTAGCGCACTCCAGGAAGTATACCAGACCCCCGGTGTTGTTAACAATGACCTGGTGTTGCCAATTGTGACGCTTATTGAGTTATATCTGATTTGCTCGTTTAATCGATCATGTTAATCAAGGGAGAGTACGTTTTGGCAAAAAAAAATACTTTTTATTGACCAATTGCATTGTTTCGCGTCGAATGAGCTAGCTTAGCATTAGCCGCCTCATTCACGGTGTCAGCAATGGCGTTTATTTTTCCCGCGTTGCCCCCCACCCCACCCTCGTTTGCTCGAACGGCCGATCACTTATCACGCAACCGTTTTTTAATTGTATTTTGGTGCTGGAAATGGCTTATTTGTTTGGAAGTGGCGCAGTGTCTCGCTTTGCTAGCCAACGTTAGCCAAAGCTAGCTTGTCCTTAGCGTGTTCCACATGACGCTACAGCACTTGCACTGCGAAAGGAAGGAAGGAAAGGGCGCTCGCAGAAATGCTCTCGACGCTTCAAAGCGGCTCCGGTGAGAAGTTTTGAATGACGATGAGGCAAACGTGCGCCGCCCTTCTTTACAAACATCTTGTCGCTGTGCTCGGCTTGGTGGCTTTACTGCATTTGACGTTTGTTTACGGCTGATTCCACACTTCCGCCAGCCCGTGCCGACCCACACCCCCAGTGGGTATCATTCCGCGCGACGCCACAAAACCCCCTCCATCAAATTATTCAACGCTCACATTCACTTAAGAACGACGCATTTGTTTGTAGTTAAACGCTGTAGTTTGCATTATGTCGGAAATGCGTCTTTAGAAGCCATTTATCTTCGCGAACATTTGAAACGGACTAGCTTCTTTTAGAGAGCTCCTTCACTTTGCTTTAAACGTAAGGGGTGTATGTTTTGCTCGTACAATTTACTTTTGAATGCCATATTTTTATTGTCAAAATAAGCCTGTAACCCATGATATTAAAATAATTTATGTGTCTTAGCGAGATTATCTGGTCGTTTTCAAATGCTTTGTTGCAACTGCATGTCATTTTTTTAAAAACCCTCACCCGGAATTTGCCAGGTGGTATCGCCCGAGCCGAAGCCCAGGATCGCTTTCTTGGTGTGCGTGACGTCACGTTGACTGACAACCAAACCGCCCAATCAGAAAGTCGCTCAGGCTTAGCAACAGCGAAACCGCCCATTTGTCCAATCAGCGACGAGAGAAGTTGACGCTGACCTGCTCGACATCCCGGCATCCGATTGGCTCGCGCACACGTCAATCACCCAAGCCTTCTGGTTATTGTAGTTCACGGAGTATCACTTTGGTTGTAATGTACGGGCAGACGCACGCCACATCCCACAATGCACCGGGGGTAGCGAGCGATGCCATGCGCGTGGCTGGAGGCGGAGCACGTATATAAAGAGCAGCTCTCGCTACTGGAACCGCACACTGGATACTGTTGTGACGGCGGGACGTCGTCTACAAGCGTCACGTTGACTTTGACAGCGTCGAAACGGTTAACAGTAGTTAGCGACAGTTGCCCTGTCAAACCCTCTGGGAGTGTTATTTATTTACTAACTTTACGTCACGTTTTCAACCACAACTTTTTTTTTTGAAAAACAAAACAATCCGCACTATTATTTTTGGGGGGATTGCAGCATAACTCAGTTTCGCGAACTTTGACGTTGTTTTTTTTTTTTTTTTTTTTTTTTTTTTTTTGGGGTGTTGAGGTTATAAGATGCGCTAGGGGACAAATAGGAGCCAGAAGAGAGAAAGCGGAAAAGATGACAGATCCAGCGGAGCAGACGCATCACCTGAAAAGTTGTGGCAGCCCATCAGGTGGAAGCAGCGCCGACAAGCATCTCCCTGCCAGCCAGCCTGCAGTGCCACATAACGGCACAAGAGGGCGCCAGAGGGGCGAGCAGCAGGACAAGTTGTGGCAGAAGGGGGTGTGCCCCGGCTTTGCTGCCGGGGACGACCGTAGCAACCCCGGGGATGCAGCACAAGCAGCAGCAGCTCCGCCACCGGGGGAGACCCCGAACCAGGCCCAAGAGGGGCTGCAAGTCGACTCCGACACCGGTCTGGACGCGCGCCTGGGCCGGAAGCGTCACCGGCGTCGCGCCGCCAAGAAGAAGCGCAACTGGAAGCCTTACTACAAACTTTCCTGGGACGAAAGGAAGGCGCTGGAGGAGCGAGAGACGGCCAGGGCGTCCCGCCTGCGGGAGGAGATGTTCGCCAAGGGGCTCCCGGTGGCCCCTTATAACACCACCCAGTTCCTCATGGACGAGCACGACCGGGAGGAGCCCGACCTCAACACCGAGACCGGACCCCGGCGCACGGACGACACGGGCAGCGAGGAGGACCTCTTCGAGCACGACGACGAGGACGACGACGTCGGCAGCGGCGGCGGCGGACTCGGAGTCGGCGTCGGCGTCGGCAGCGACGGCATCGGCCGAGCCGGGAACGCCGGCGGGGAGTTTCTGCAGCGGGACTTTTCGGAGACCTACGAGATGTACCACGTCGAGAGCCTGCAGAACATGACCAAGCAGGAGCTGGTCCAGGAGTACTTGGAGCTGGAGAAGTGCATGTCCCGGCTGGAGGAGGACAACAACCGGCTGAGGCGCGCCGCGGAGCCCGGGGGCGTGAGCGTGGAGGACTCCCTGCCGAGGCTGCGGGAGCTGGAGCGGGAGCTGGAGAGACTGAGGGCCCAGAACACGGAGCTCCTGCAGAGCCAGTCCGGGGAGGACCGGGGACAGACCACCAGCGACTAGAGACTCCTGGCAGTCATTGAGGACTAAATCGTTACCGCCCCCCCCCCGTTCTGGACTTGAATTGTTTTACTGATTGTATTTTTGTTTTTGTAAAGACAACATGACGTCATTTTCCCCGGAAATAACAGTTTGTATGTTGAGTTTCCTCCCCGAGCTACCAGAAAGAAATATGAATTATTATAACTATCAGCCCAGTTACTGTTGACGTTTTAACAGTTGTCTGTTAACATCCGGTCTATAATAAAAACAAATATTTACAAAATGTTTGACTAATTTTCAGTAAAAAGCTTGCTCCTTATTTGCTTTTTGTAACCTTACTAGTGTGCTTTTTTTCACAGAGCAAGGGAAATCTAAGGATTTACTATTATTGTTCAACTCAATAAAATCACTAGGTTAGAATATCCCATGTATATTTCAATAATATTCATTGTCTGATAGTTTTCTTTTGAATATTCACACCCCTTTTAATTTGGCTCTATAAAGGGGTGTCAAACTCCTTTTAGATCGGGGGCCACATGGAGAAAAATCTACCCCCAAGTGGGCCGCACTGGTAAAATCACGGCACGATAACTAAAAAATAAAGACAATTTAAGATTGTTGTCTTTGTTTAAAAACAGAACAATATTTTTTTACCATTACCTGTTGCGGTTAATAGTATATATAGTTATTTATATTTTCTGAATAAATTATGTGATAATGTTGGTGTTAATTTTCAATCAAGATAAAAAAAATGATATCAAAATCTAATTGCAGTATGTTATTTATGTAGTTTGATCATTTTCCTCGGCTTGTACTAACATGTGGTTTCTTTTTTACTTAAGTAGCATCATCTACAAAGATACAAATATTTGCTATTGCGACATCTAGTGGACACATTTAGAACAGCGGTTTCTTTCATTCAAAAATTTCAGGTTCATTTTTATACTCTGCAAACTCATCCTGCGGGCCGTACGTTTGACACCCCTGCTCTAATTATTCATTTGTTCTATTCTCCAGGGGCCAATACAAATCAAGCATTGGGGCAAAAACTTTGGCTGTGCCATTGGAAAGAAAACAACTTTTTTACATTTATCTGGAATAACTCCAAACATAGTAAGTTGTAACATTGACAAATATGTGCATAAATATTCAAGACCGTACTTTATATTCCCGAAACTCTTTGACAAGAAATGAAATTTGACCTATAAACCAATTCTGGCACTCAATCTTCAGTTTGGTGACCCTTGAACTCAAACGATCCTAAAATATGCCAGAAGGGGGATGCTAAAAATAAGTATTTGTTCTGCAATACTGAGCTGTAACCACAAGAGGGCAGCATGCTACATTTACCACCCAGAAAACACACTGCCTTTTTATTTAGGTTTTTGAACGTACTTCTTTTTATTTACATCTTATAATAACAATAATAATAATAACAACCTTGCTTTAAAGCACACAGCCACGAGGAGGAGCACTTTCAATGACTTAAATGTACACAATGTCAGACAATATGTTACATATTAATGAAGATATATGTACACAAACATAACAAGTGTGTGAGGCAGAGGGAGTGCATAGACGAGTCCTTGGCATGACATGTGCTTATTTCAAGTCTTTATGCCCACTTTAGGTTGAAGGTAGACATCTTAGGAGAGTGTGAAAACCACACAAGAACAGACAGGAAGAAGAAGAATGGAAAATAATTGAGCGTGGCACTGCTGGACATTCCAGAAATTAGGCACTTGTTGAAAAAAAAAAAAAAAAAAAAGTAATGTTGAGGTATGACAAGACTGTTTGGATGGATCATGTGACCGGAAGACAGGAAGTTAGAACCAGAGGTGGAAAGTAGCTAACGACTTGTGTTAATGAAGGTCCCAACGTAGACTTTTAACATTAATTTGGGTCCCCCGGATCTGTTTTTTTTAATATTTTATTTTATTTTATTTTTTTGGACATGTATCTTGTGCGCATGAGAAACTATCTCGAGCGCACAAGAAAGTTTTATAAAGTTATAAAAAAATTAAAAATAATATTTTTTTTAGACATGTATCTCGTGTGCACGAGAAAGTTTGTCGTGCGCACGAGATACATGTCTACAAAAAAATAACAATAAAAAATGTAGAGAAACTTTCTTGTGCGCACGAGAAATTTTTAAAAATAATTTTTTATTTATAACTTTATAGATAGTTTCTCGTGCGCACGAGATACATGTCTAAAAAAAAAAAAAAAAAATTTAGAGAAACTTTCTTGTGCGCACTAGAACATTTTTTTTAATATTTTCTTATTTATAACTATAAAAAGTTTCTCGTGCGCACAAGATACATGTCTACAAAAAAATAATAATAAAAAATTTAGAGAAACTTTCTTGTGCGCACGAGAAATTTTTTTAAATAATTTTTTATTTATAACTTTATAAAAAGTTTCTCGTGCGCACAAGATAGTTTCTCGTTGCGCACGAGATACATGTCTAAAAAAAATAATAATAAAAAATTTAGAGAAACTTTCTTGTGCGCACAAGATACATGTCTACAAAAAAAAAAAAAATTTTTGAGAAACTTTCTCGTGCGCACGAGAATTTTTTATTTATAATTTTTTATTTATAACTTTATAAAAAGTTTCTCGTGCGCACGAGATACATGTCTAAAAAAAAATTAAAATTATAACCCCCCCCCCCCCCCCCCATGTCCCTTTAAGGCTCCGTAGGTTTATGAGCGGCAAACGTGAGAAAAGTGCATCGTCTCCCCTAGAAGAGGCGCTCAAACACTTGCTTTTGAAGCTGCCGCATTTAAATACGCCATGAAAGGACAAACCGAAAGGTTTTGTTAAAAAAAAGAAAAGAAAAAAAGAGGCTTCGCTACACATCTTAAAATAAAGCAGTAAGCTTCAGATGCGGGTGTTGTACATTTGATCGTTTTGATGTTTGTCATAAAAAATTTTTAAATCAATCAATTTAAAAAAATTTTAAATAAAAATACATTTAAAAAAAAAAAATTTTTAGGCCATCTCCATGCAACCAGAAGGAGCCTTTAAAGCCAGTAACCGGTTTTAGAAAAAGTTTTATAATAATTATTATACTTAACAATACGTTGCGAGGAATCGGTTTGAATCGGGAATCGATTCTGAATCAAATTGTTCAGTGCCCAAAGATTCACACCCTTAGTGTGTATGTAAAAAGTGGGTCAAGTACGCACATTAGCATTAAAGTTACACACTCACACAACTTGTAAACGGTCTAAATTCCAGCCTTTAGACAACACATTTTGGTTTCCTCTGTGATTGACAGTCAAACTAAACTACTCAGGTATTTTTTCAATGGGTGTCAACTTTTAGGACGCATACTTTTACTCGTCTTTCCACCCCCGGTGCTAAACACCTCACCAAAGCAGTTTGCCGATCACGTAGATCCGTAAAGACGAGGCGGGACAAAAAGTTTGTCGGGAAAACACGTCAAGTCTCGTCGCATCTCGCTACACATCTGACATGTGACGTCACAGCACGACTTACTTACAAAACATATATATATATATATATATGTCATATATATATAGTGAATATAAACAAACAATATATTAAGGGAGCATTTCAAGTCTTGAGAGAAATGACGGCGTGTGTGTTTGTGTGCACACGTTTGTAAACCATAAAAACAAAGATTATTATTATTATTATTAAGAAAAGGTCAAAACAAACGTTGATATTTACAACTTTAAAAACAACTTTGTACAAATGTTACAAAAGACAAAAAAACAAAACAGGAAGTGATGAAATGTATTTTGTTGACCTTTTTTCCTAAAAGGTGGGAATATTTTGCCGTGTGCTAAAGTCCTGAGTCACATTGAGTTGTTGCAGCTTACTAATAGTCATTCATTTTGTAGTCTTTCTGTGAATAAAATCCACCAAAAAGAAGCAGGAAGTGTGTTAATATTTACTATTGTACTTGACTTTAAAAATCGTTTTCCTACATTTAATACTAATTTCAGATGACAGGAAAGTGTTTCATAAAAATGACTGCGTTTACAATTGGAAGCAAAAGGAGCTCTTTTAAAGAGTTGCAACAGCACCCCCACTGGTGCTTTGCAGGTACTGCACAAATGACAGAATTGGTGGATGGATGTGACCCAAGACTTTTGCATATCTGCTGTTTTGCTATTTTGGAAAGAACGTGAAGAAGGAAGAGAACAAAAAAGAGCTTTGGCAACGTTGAAAGGAGCTTTGGCGCCCCCTGCTGTACACAACAAGCGTGAGTTTGGAAACATAACAAGATGGCGGCTGACCCGCAGCTCGGCGCGGACGCTCGCCACCGGGACTCACAGGTACTGGTGGAACCTGGAGGTGGGCGCGTGGCGGCCCGAAGGCCCCCGCTCGCAGCCGTCTTCCGTCTTAGCGCCGACGGGGGAGAGCGGGAACTCTGTGACGGTCAGCGGCGGCGGCTGCTTGTCGCACGTCTCGGTCGGGGACGCCACCACCGTGTGGCGGCGCCAGGCCCGCCTCTTCCGCCGGCTTTCGGGCGAGAGTGGCTTGCGGAGGCCGACGCTGCGCAGGTCGTCGGCCGAGCCCAGCAGGCGGGCGCGCACCTGGTCGGCGAGAGACTTGGCGGCGGGCGCGAAGGAGGCGGCCTCGCTCGGCGGCGGCAGTGCGGCCGACCGGGTCCGAAGACTCTCCTGGCTGCTTCCTGAGGAGGGGTGGGGTCTGGACTCTCGCCTCGTCCTGGGACTAACATCCTGCGCGGCGCCGTGCAGCAGGTCGAGCGAGCGAGCCTTTTCGCCCTTCATCTTCTTGCGGGCGAGCGTGTCGCACAGGATCAGCTTGTGCGAGCTGAAGGACGGCCGCGAGTGAACCCTGTGTGCCGAGGACGAGGACGAGGACGAAGGCGTGGTGGATCTCGCCCCTCCTTCGCAGTCCGCGGCGGGCGGGAGGGTGACGGCGGCGGCGGCTAGCGTGGAGGGTTTGGGCGGGACGGGGGGCGGCACCGCCATGCGCTTCTCGGGGCGCTCCTGCGTGAGGGAGCGCGAGGCGAAGCCGCTCTCGTTGTCCGTCTCGCTCACCAGCTCGCTGTGTTCGTCGTCGGCGTCCTCCGCCCTTCCTTCGTAGCCCAGGCTCCGCCCCAGCGTGGAGAGGGTGGAGTAGCCCGACACGATGGAGCGCGCGTCCTCGGGCGCCCGCCATGCCGGCTCCTTGGCCTGGCTCGACCTTCCTCCTGCCTCCTCTTCCTCCTTGCTGGGACCAGGAGGCGCCGGCTCTTCTTTCACCTCCGCCTGCACGACTTCCTCTTCTTCCTCTTCCTCTTCCTCCTCCTCCTCGTCATCCTCCTCCACCTCCGCACGAGGAGCCGTGTCTCCCACGGCTAACTCCGCCTCCTCCTCCTCCTCCTCGGCGCCCAGGTGTCCCGCCTTGACGGGCTCGTGCTCCGAGTCGTCGTCAGTGCTGCTGCCCACGCGGCGAGCGCCGTGCCGCTTCCTGCGCTTGCGGCCCGTGACGGCGGACATGATGGACAGGGTGAGGATGTCCTTGGCGGTCAGGTCCTTCTTGGACCCCCACGAGCCCTGAGGAAGAGGGGCGGTTAACGCGAGGCCTCTAGGGCGAGAGGGCGTGCGGGGAAGATGGCGTTACCTTTGATTTGGCTGAGTCACTGTTGGTGGAGTCTGAGGGAGGAAGAAGACAAGAAGACTTTAGTGGAGGAAGAAAAAGAGGACATGAAAATGTTGGGAGGACTCAGAGACTTTTTTGTGGAGACATGCTTGAATGAGAGGCGGCGAGGACGTGTTTGCACCAGCAGGTGGCGCTACTGTGCGTGTCTATGAGCGCGTACGGCCAACTCCGTTTCAATTTTGGGAGCAAACATGGCGCCCTGTAATCCCGTGAAGTGAAGTGAATTATATTTATATAGCGCTTTTCTCTAGTGCAGTGGTTCTTAAGTAACGAACCCCACCAGTTTCATATGCGCATTCATCATACTTGCCAACCCTCCCGGATTTTCCAGGAGACTCACAAAATTCAGCGCCTCTCCCGAAAACCTCCAGGGACAAATTTTCTCCCGAAATTCAGGCGGAGCTGGAGGCCACGCCCCCTCCAGCTCCATGCGGACCTGAGTGACGTGTTGACAGCCTGTTCACACGTCCGCTTTCCCACAATATAAGCAGCTAATGATTGAGGGCGAGTTCTTGGTTTCTTATGTGGGTTTATTGTGAGGCAGTTTCATTAACGTCCTCCCAGCGCGGTAACAACACACAACAACAGCAGTCAAGTTTTCGTCTACCGTAAAGCAGTTCGTCTGCCGTAAACAGCAATGTTGTGACACTTTTAAACAGGACAATACTGCCATCTACTGTACATGCATATGTGACCCACCCATAATGTGTCACATTTTTGTGTTGATTGATTTATTTTATTTTGTGGTTTGAATTCGTTTTTGGAGCTGTCATTCCACATTTATCAGTATTCACATTGGTCAGTAGGGGGCAGTAGGGCGTTTCTTCCCAATTGAATGCTATCACCTGCAGACCGGAAGTGTCTTGTCATTCTGATGAGAGCGACCAGTCTGTGAACAATTGAAACGTCCTGTGTGCTTTTTCCTCCTGTATAACAGGTTAGTTTTGGTGAATCAACTCACTGAATAATATCCATGTGATCTTTATAAGTTTAAGTACACATTCTGATGGTGGAGCCTAACTCTAAAGTGTTTGTGAGTTGTAGTTTGTATTTGTGAATGAATCCAGTGCACAGCTGCAGTAATCAATACAAAAAGGCGACGTGAGTGCGCAATGTTTATATAGGAACTTCTGATCCTAATTTAGACTCCCAATCTAGAGCTCCCGTTTTCTTATTGATTTTATAATGTATATTTTTATAATGTGTGTGTTCTGAAATAGTGACAGAGAATAGAACAAGGATGGACAATTCAACCCTTAACTCAACAATGAGTAGATGAGTGTTATGTGTGTGTATATGTGTAAATAAATGAACACTGAAATTCAAGTATTTCTTTTATTTATTTATTTATATATATACTGTATATATATATATATATATATATATATATATATATATATATATATATATGTAATAGAATATATATATATATATATAGCTAGAATTCACTGAAAGTCAAGTATTTCTTATATATATATATATATATCTTAACCACGCCCCCCGCCCCACCCCCGACCACACCCCCACCTCCCGAAATCGGAGGTCTCAAGGTTGGCAAGTATCGAACCCTTCTTTAGTGAAAAATAAAATGTTTTTTTTTCAATTCAAGACAAAGTTATATGTTTTTGGTAACACTTTAGTATGGGGAACATATTCTAAGTAACAAAGACTTAATTTATATCAGTGGTTCTTAACCTGGGTTCGATCGAACCCTAGAGGTTCGGTGAGTCGGTCTCAAGGGTTCGGCGGAGGTCAAAACACACCCGACTCATCGTGTAAATACAAACTTCTCCCTATCGGCGTATTACGGATACAGCAACAACTGACTGGTTTGCAGGTGTGTAAGGTAGCACAGTAATCAAAGTATGGCCTTTTTTTAATATCTCGATATTTTTAGGCCATGTCACGATACACGATATATATATCTCGATATTTTGCCTTAGCCTTGAATGAACACTTGATGCATATAATCACAGCAGTATCAGTGCAAGATTGTCAGAGACATTTTAAAACAAGCTATAAGTGCACTTTTGTGCATGATGTCACTAAGATGACATATCAAAACAACACTAAATTAAAGTGCACTTTTTGTACAGAACGCCACTACAATAGTTTAAAATAAATAAAGTGCACTTTGATGTCACACAAGATATTTCAATAACTGTCAAATAAAAATGAGCTGCATAATAGGAAATCAAATAGGGTATGTCCTTCGCTATGTGGTAGGTTCCTGCGGACGTTATCTCATTCTGTTGTTAACTATTTTTTTCATAGTTGGTGTGGCACCGAACGGAGATGTTGACATGCGGAGTAAGCACTCTTCATTCTCTACCGGGTGACTTTTCAAATGATGCTACATATTAGCAGTAATGCTTCTTTTTGTAGCACTTGACAAATTACCGCTTGAAGCCAAACCACCGCCAGACAACTGTTTTTCTTGGGAATTAATTCTTTCTTCATTTGTTACCAGATTTGCACTTTCTCTCTCTCGTGTTACCACTCGCACCACAGCTAACGTTACCCATGTTGCTACCTCTCTGCTCCGCGAGGGCGTATACGTATGTGACGTATGTAAGAAGGTGCGCTTGTTTTATGTCTCTGTGAGAAGCAGAGACAAGAAAGAGTGAGAAACGCCTGTAGTGTAATTCCCGCAGCTAAAAGCAACTGCCTGAGAACGTATACTCCAATATCACCATATTGTCATTTTCTATATCGCACAGAGACAAACTCGCCCAGCCCTAAATCAAAGTATTTTAAAGTAATAATGAGCTTATTTTTTTGGGAGAAAACTGCTTATGAAACGAGGCCGGGGGACCTCACGCATCCTGAACACATAAGAGATGAGAGCCACGGATTTGAAAAATCTTAAACAGACTTTGCGTTCTGAAATTCTTCACCGGTATTAAAACTGACTCCGCAGACGAAATATAAACAAGTCTGGCGGCACTTTTACTTGATTGAAATCTCTCGTCCATAACTCATGAATTCCACCATTTTTTATTATTCTTTCCAGGTAGCACGCCTTTGGAATAGGTACACTTTGTCTCTGTACGGTCCCTTGGTTTCTTTATTTTGTACGATCCATTTGAATCCAGTTTGTCGCTCGCCTCCACATTCCAGCCCTACCATTTAGGAGAGCCTCTGGCCATACTCTCTCCGATTGGTCAAAGGCCCTCACGTGGCTTCAGGGCGCCATGTTTGCTTCCATCTTTGAAAGCGAGTTGGCCATGCTATCTCTAGTCCTCTAATCTGCCACCAATTTTTTCCCCTGCGGCGCTAATAAGAAGTGACATCATCAAATTATGGGCGTGGCTACTGTGGCACATCATGTGCAATATAAGAATAATTTGAACACGCTTAAAAGTCTGTGTTTTTGTCTCTGAGTCCTTAAGCCCAGAACACACCCACCCACACACACACCCACACTCACACACACCTTTTTAAAGAAAAACAACAATCCCAATTGTGTGGCGAGCTAAGGGTGTGCAGTGTTTCCCACAGGACTGCAATCCAGCTATGGCTTTGGTTTGGGTTGGAGAAGACAAAGACGTAGACGACGTCATTAGCGATGTGTGCATGGACGCATTCAATCGGATCAAAAGCCTAACTGGAATAAAAATGCTTCATGTAAACACGCCATTCAGTATATTCTGACCCCATCACACGCCTTCGGATCAACATTTCATTCCCATCGAGACGGGGGGTTTATGCCGATAGTTATTCGGATTGTAGCGCTTTAAAACACATCTTCCAAAATTTGGGTTGAAATTTAGGGATGTCCGATAATGGCTTTTTGCCGATATCCGATATTTCGATATTGACCAAACCCTTAATTACCGATACCGATATCAACCGATACTGATATATGCAGTCGTGGAATTAACACATTATTATGCCTAATTTGGACAACCAGGTATGGTGAAGATAAGGTCCTTTTTAAAAAATAAATAAAATAAGATAAATAAATTAAAAACATTTTCTTGAATAAAAAAGAAAGTAAAACAATATAAAAACAGTTACATAGAAACTAGTAATTAATGAAAATGAGTCAAATTAAGTGTTAAAGGTTAGTACTATTAGTGGACCAGCAGCACGCACAATCATGTGTGCTTACGGACTGTATCCCTTGCAGACTGTATTGATATATATTGATATATAATGTAGGAACCAGAATATTAATAACAGAAAGAAACAACCCTTTTGTGTGAATGAGTGTAAATGGGGGAGGGAGGTTGTTTGGGTTGGTGTACTAATTGTAAGTGTATCTTGTGTTTTTTATGTTGATTTAATAAAAAAAGAAACAAAACAAAACAAAACAAAAAACGATACCGTTAATAAAAACAAACGATACCGATCATTTCCGATATCACATTTTAAAGCGTGTTGTCATCTTTATTGAAATTATCTTTACTGCGAATAAATTTATTATAGATACTATTATAATTACAAAATGTATTAGTCTCGGAATGAAGCGATTGTCTGACTCAATGTAATTGAGTGTCATGTGTCGATGTAAAAATAAAAGGAGGGATCCAGTTGTCGCCTTAACGAGCTGTTTTATTCACGTCCTTGCAGCTACTTCAAGTGCTAACTGCTAACCTCGGGCGCGTACACAGAATGTCGTAACATGAAGACGTGCCGCAACCTATACGTAATCCCAACATAAAAGCCACAAAACAGCTCCATTTAAAAAAGAGCGGTAAAACAAAAGTAGTGGACAGAATGAAAAATTGATAAATAAATACCGTGATAACGTCGCACAAAGCCGTGTTTGTTTACAGTGGAATTCTACTGCTTCTTCAGCACCTGCAGTGTTTAAACTCGTCCAAAAGATGTCGCTATAGCAAAAACAATAACACGTCTTTCCGTTTATGTTAGGTTCTGCGGATGTCAAGGTAAAGTATTCTGATTTAAGATGATGCATGAAAATGCACGTCATAATCACATCATTTTTTTCAGGGTCCATGTACACGGTAACATTTTAAATACATTTTGTCCATGTTGTCTAATTTGCATGTTTGTATATAGTATATAATTGGTGCAAAGGTTTAACACGTGTACAAGGATATTTCACATGCCTTTACTGTGTATATAATTGAACTGTGTTTATGTTGTGTATAATGTGTATTTATAATATGTTGTACAAAGGACATTTCATAATTTTCGGAAGTTCATCTTGTACTTGACATTGTTTATAGGGTTAGGCGCAATAAGTGTTCAACTTCATCCTCACCCTTTCGGTCTGCAACATTTTCTTTTTCAATCAATGAATGTACAACTGTTTGTTTATTTGGTTAACCATTGACCGAAGAAGAATAAAAAAATAATGATGTCGTGACGCAAGTGAGTAAAGAATATGTAACGAAAAACAAATGTGTTTTGAAATACAAAACAACTTTTCTCTGCTTCTTTTTGGTTTCTTTGTGCTTTTAGATTAGGGCGGAGGGTGGGGACGCCAAAATAAACACTGAAATGAGTTGATATTCGGGATGTTACGATCAGGGATGTACGCTGCCGATCGCAATAACCATCATTAATGAGTGAGATTGGCCGATATCAATACCAATCACATGTGAAGTGAAGTGAAGTGAATTATATTTATATAGCGCTTTTTCTCAAGTGACTCAAAGCGCTTTACATAGTGAAACCCAATATCTAAGTTACATTTAAACCAGTGTGGGTGGCACTGGGAGCAGGTGGGTAAAGTGTCTTGCCCAAGGACACAACGGCAGTGACTAGGATGGCGGAAGCGGGGATCGAACCTGCAACCCTCAAGTTGATGGCACGGCCGCTCTACCAACCGAGCTATACCGTCCCAATGTGTCAACTGTAAATATTTGAGTTATTTGTGGTAAGTGCTATTGACATTTATTCTCTTTTATCACAGTAAAAAGTACACAATAACTAAACAAAATCAAACAACTATCTATTACTCTTTTAAATACTAGATTATGGGCTATATAAGTAAACTTTGATTGATTGATTGACGATGTAGTTTGTTTTCAGACTGTCCAACGCAAAAGTGCCAGAAAAACACTACAGTCATCAAGTTTTTGTTTGGAACCTACACACGTCATGGCATTAATGTGAGGAATTCGAAACAGCAACAGCGCAGTATCTACATTACCGTTAAATCCTTATAATATAAGCACAAAATAAGTGTATTTTAGGAAGCTTAAAACAAGAAATAATCTGTCTATTTATGTTTTATCATATGAGAAAACCCCAAATAGCCTTTACCAGTTCAGAGCTCTGCACTTTGTGTATGAGTGGGTGCATACAGGACACTAGTCGGGAGGTTATATTGTACACTCCAATGTCACACACAGCAGCTTTAAAAGGCTTCCTGTGTTAATTCATTAGTGGGACGGCGACACTAAACACAATCAAACACAAACACAAACACACACACAGTCATAGGCAGGCGTGTTGGCGTCCTACCGCAGTGTCTGCTCCACAGGCTCAGCTAAGAGAAATGCAGAGAACGCACAGAGAAGAAGTTAAGGATGAGCGACGTGGAGAGGAGGGAAAGAAGAGAACGAGAGCGCAGAGGATAGGAAACGTGTCGGGACACACAATTCTACAAAAATGTCATATCAGATATTGTAAAGGAGGAAATTCTGACTGTAAACCAGGAGAAACTTCCATTTTCTTTTGTTTTAATGTCAATGTTTTCCTTTCTTTTTTTAATAGTGACACCATGGTACAGGTCAGCTTTACAGATGCCATGCCATTATGAACCATGAGGATGATTTCGTCCCATGGACGCCTAATTTGTCATGGATGTCATTATATCAGGCTCCAAATGTCAATACAGGGACGATAATGCTGACATCTGATGACACTATCAGAAAGGTTTTATTTTAATGTTCATTACTGTGCTTCAGGTCATACTGACACATGTCTCCAATTGTTTCTGTTCTGCAATCGAATTCCCTCCTTCTCCCGGAAAAACGAGACGCATGACATCAGCATGTGGCTAAAGCTAGAGGAAGTGCGGCCGCTACTCGTGACGGTGACAGGCAGCGGTCAGCAGGGGGCAGCGCGCTCACCTGAGGCGTCCCCGAGCAGAGCCGTCCGCCCGATGTTGGACAACAGGTGGTCGATGTTGGGGGCGGGCTGCACGTCCTCCGTGTCCACCGGCGTCTGCGCGGAAAGACACGTGAGGAGAACCCTTTGATGTTTGCCCATTATTATTAATAACAATTCAGTATTAATGATTCATATAAGTCGACAACGAACACATGAATGAGGCAGTAAAGAGTGCCCTAATAAATCAATAAATAACACTGACTTTAAATTGTTTGTCTCGTGTGTACCTTTTCATCCTTATCGGGCTCGTCGCTGAAAAACCAGATGTACTGCAAAAAAACAAAACACAACAACATTTACATTGTCTTAATACCGCATTTGTGTGTGTCCGTTTGTGTGATGCTCACATGTTGGACGAGCGTCTCCACTATCTTGTAGCGGTCGGGCATGTGTGTCACCATGTCCTTCATGTTGTCCTCGGACGTCCGCACCAGAGTCGGCCCGAACACCAGAGCCAGGTTACGTGGCTCCATCTACATGTACATGTACATGTACATGTACCACCACGCAGTACATCAGTCACGTTGGTACAACACATTTAGTAGCAAACCCATAATGAATGGAAAAAATATTTAGAGTCGCACACACACTAGGTGTGGTGATATTTGTCCTCTGCATTTGACTCATCCCCATGTTCACCCCCTGGGAGGTGAGGGGAGCAGTGGGCAGCAGCGGTAGCTGCGCCCGGGAATCATTTTTGGTGATTTAACCCCCAATTACAACCCTTGATGTTGAGGTAATGGGTCCCATTTTTATAGTCTTTGGTATGATACAGCCGGGGTTTGAACTCACAACCTACCGATCTCAGGGCGGACACTCTAACCACTAGGCCACTGAGTCGTTTATTATATTATAGGTATTTTAAATAATAACATCAGCAGGAAGTACAGTTAAAATAGAAGCGCTCAGCCATTGGCTACATTAAAAGCTCAGACCAACATTGCATTGTTACATTTCATATCAACCTTAGTTTTTTATATGTTGGTCATTATTTTTATTGGTAACTTTGCTAATAAACAAACATCCACCGTCTTCAACATTCGGTGTAAAAATGTCTGCCACCTAGTGGTAACACTTTTGTTAGCCCTTTTCGTAACAAACATGCTATACATCCATCCATCCATTTTCTACCGCTTTTCCTATCTCAGCTGCATTCGGGCGGAAGGCGGGGTTCACCCTGGAAAAGTCACCACCTCATCACAGGGCCAACACAGATAGACAGACAACATTCACACACTACGGCCAATTAATTGTTGCCAATCAACCTATCCAAAAAATGTTGTGCTTTATTAGATTTTACAAATAGGCTAAATCATTTAATTATTTAGGGAAGAAATCTTTAAATATCCCAATACCAAACAGCTAATAGACAGGATGTACATCTGTATCAAGTTAACACACAGAGCACGCACTGTACAGTATATATAAACATTACACTAGATCTTGCCATAAAATCTACATGTATGATTTTGCAAGGAAATTATATATTTTCCAACAACAACCCTTGATTTTGTAATGATCTTTATAGGTTTTGTCAAGAGAATGATCTGGTTTGCCAAGAAAATGCAACATTGTGTCATAAAATGCACCATTTTGCCATAAAACAGCTGATATTGTCATGAAAACACTATATCTGACCAAGAAAATGCAATACTCATCCAAGACAATGCAATAGTTTGCTCAACAGATTCAGTATTTTGGCGTACAAACACAATATTTTTCTACAAAAATGTAATGGTTTTGCAAGAAAATAATATATTTACTCCAAAAACACTATATTGTGTCATAGTCACTATAGGTTTTGCCAAGACAATGCACTTGTCTGTCAAGAAAATACAACATTGTGTCAGAAAATGCAGCATTGAATCATTAAAAACACCAGATTTAAACATGAAACACCATATCTGAGTATTTTGTCATAAAACCTACATTTTGCGACAAAAAACTTGACCGTTTTGCAAGAAAATGAAAGACACCACATTTCATCATAACCGCCATACATTTTGTCTCCCAAAATATATAGTATTTTAGCAGAGAAACAATCAATTTTGCTATAAAAATGTAATTGTTTTGCAAGAAAAGTGTATATATTCGCACATCCATCCATCCATTTTCTACCGCTTGTCCCTTTTGGGGTCACGGGGGGTGCTGGAGCCTATCTCAGCTACAATCGGGCGGAAGGCGGTGTACACCCTGGACAAGTCGCCACCTCATCACAGGGCCAACACAGATAGACAGACAACATTCACACACTAGGGCCCATTTAGTGCACATAAACACTAGATTTTGTTATGATCACTACAGGTTTTGACAAGACAATGCTCTGGTCTGCCAAGAAAATGAAACATTGTCCCACCAAATGTGGCAGTTTACCATTAAAAAACAACTGATTTTAACATTCAAACAATGTATCTGACCAAGTAAATGCAACATTCATCCATTCATCCATTTTCTATCGCTTGTCCCTTTTGGGGTCGCGGAGGGTGCTGGAGCCTATCTCAGCTGCATTCGGGCGGAAGGCGGGGTACACCCTGGACAAGTCAGCACCTCATCACAGGGCCAACACAGATAGACAGACAACATTCACACACTACGGCCAATTTAGTGTTGCCAATCAACCTATCCGAAAAATGCTGTGCTTTATTAGATTTTACAAATAGGCTAAATACTTTACATCATTTAATTATTTAGAGAATAAATCTTTAAATATCCCAATACCAAACAGCTAATAGACAGGATGTACTGTATTTTCAAAAAAACATCTGTATCAAGTTAACACACAGAGCACGCACTGTACAGTATATATAAACATTACACTAGATCTTGCCATAAAATCGACATGTATGATTTTGCAAGGAAATTATATATTTTCCAACAACAACCCTTGATTTTGTAATGATCATTATAGGTTTTGTCAAGAGAATGATCTGGTTTGCCAAGAAAATACATCATTGTGTCATAAAATGCACCATTTTGCCATAAAACAGCTGATATTGTCATGAAAACACTATATCTGACCAAGAAAATGCAATATTCATCCAAGACAATGCAATAGTTTGCTTACCAAATTCAGTATTTTGACGTAAAAACACAATCTTTTTCTAAACACCAGATTTTAACATGAAACACAGTATCATGTTGTCATAAAATCTACATTTTGCTACAAAAACTTGATCGTTTTGCAAGAAAATGAAAGACACCACATTTCATCATAACCACCATAAATTTTGTCTCCCAAAATATATAGTATTTTAGCATAGAAACAATCGATTTTGCTATAAAAATGTAATTGTTTTGCAAGGAAAGTGTATATTTTCTCACATAAACACTAGATTTTGTCATGATCACTACAGGTGTTGACAAGACAATGCTCTGGTCTGCCAAGAAAATGAAACATTGTCCCACCAAATGTGGCAGTTTACCATTAAAAAACAACTGATTTTAACATTCAAACAATGTATCTGACCAAGAAAATGCAACATTCATCCATCCATCCATCCATTTTCTACCGATTGTCCCTTTCGGGGTCGCGGAGGTTGCTGGAGCCTATCTAAGCTGCATTCGGGCGGAAGGCGGGGTACACCCTGGACAAGTCGCCACAGGGCCAACACAGATAGACAGACAACATTCGCACACTAGGGCCCATTTAGTGTTGCCAATCAACCTATCCCCAGGTGCATGTCTTTGGAGGTGGGAGGAAGCCGGAGAACACGGGGAGAGCAAGCAATTCTTTACTCAAGAAATGCATTATTTTGCCATAAAATCTACATTTTGCATCAAAAACTTGAAGAAAATGAAAGACACCACCTTTTGTCATAACCACCATAGATTTTTTTTTTTCCAAAAAATGCAGAATTTTAGCATGGAAACATAACATTTTGCTACAAAAATATAATGATTTTGCAAGGAAATTATACATTTTCCTACAAAAACAAGATTTTGCCATGACCACCATAGGTTTTGACAAAACAATGCTCTGGTCTGCCAAGAAATGTAACATTATGTCACAAACTTCCGCATTTTACCATGAAAACACCAGATTGTACTATAAAAACAATGTACAAGAACAAGAAAATGCAATATTTATCCAAGATAATGCAATGCTTTGCCCATGAAATGCAGTATTTTGGCGTAGAAACCCGAGATTTTGCTACAAAAATGTTATGGTTTTGGAATAAAATTATGTATTTTCCTACAAAAACACTAGATTTTGTCATGACTACCATAGTTTTGGACAAAACAATGCCTTTGTCTGCCAAGAAAGGCAACATGGCTTCACAAAATGTGTCATTTTGCCATGAAAACACAGTAACACTTCAAGAGAATAACATATTTTGCTCAAAAATTGCAGTATTTTGTCATAAAACACCTGATTGTGCTATCAAACTGCCTATTTTGCCAGAATAAAATATGTTTTGCTATTTAAAAAAAATCCTTCACTTACCTTGTTTTTATCAGAATGGTCCGCCACCGTCTTCAGGTGACACACTAAGAACTTCAGAGTGTGGTAATAATAATCTGGAAGATCTCGGATCTAAAAAAAACCATGTCAAAACAGTGATTGCCATTAACGATAAAACCAAAAAAAGTCAAACAGTACATAAAAAAATAAACATGATTTAGGTACCATCTTCTTCATTGTCTTCAATCTGTCTGACGCATCTTCCAGTCTGTTGGCATCGATGAAATCGTTGTACTTGTCTGCAATGACAAGACAGGAAGTCCTCTTTGAGCAGATGCCCATGACAGGAAGTACTGTCGATGAAGCAGGAAGCTTGTCCTAACAAATTTGGACTCACCGTTGGTGAAGAGTGGCTCTGGAAGTTTCCGAAAGAAGGATTTTAGTAAACTGCTGACAACGTTGAGGTCCTGCCACTTCTGTTGGGGTCGGAGATACAACTTTTAAGAGCATGGCTGAGTTCAAAATTATTCTATTGTATTTCTGTGATGAATACAACATTGTTTTGAAATAAATCATTATTTATGAATGCTTTTGGGGCCTGAGCACCAAATGATAGCAGTGCTTAGACCAGACCTGGGCAAATTAAGGCCCGGGGGCCACATGCGGAAAGGGGAACATTATCACCAGACCTATGTAAGCGTCAATATATACCTTGATGTTGCAGAAAAAAGACCATATATTTTTTTCACCCATTTTCTAACTCTAAATGGGTGAATTTTGGCGAATTAAACGCCTTTCTATTATTCGCTCTCGGAGCGATGACGTCACATCGGGAAGCAATCCGCCATTTTCTCAAACACCGAGTCAAATCAGCTCTGTTATTTTCCGTTTTTTCGACTGTTTTCCGTACCTTGGAGACATCATGCCTCGTCGGTGTGTTGTCGGAGGGTGTAACAACACCAACAGGGACGGATTCAAGTTGCACCAGTGGCCCAAAGATGCCAAAGTGGCAAGAAATTGGACGTTTGTTCCGCACACTTTACCCACGAAAGCTATGCTACGACAGAGATGGCAAGAATGTGTGGATATCCTGCGACACTCAAAGCAGATGCATTTCCAACTGGACTGGACAGATCAGCTTTCAGGAAAAGAGAGCGGATGAGGGTATGTCTACAGAATATATTAATTGATGAAAACTGGGCTGTCTGCACTCTCAAAGTGCATGTTGTTGCCAAATGTATTTCATATGCTGTAAACCTAGTTCATAGTTGTTAGTTTCCTTTAATGCCAAACAAACACATACCAATCGTTGGTTAGAAGGCGATCGCCAAATTCGTCCTCGCTTTCTCCCATGTCGCTGGCTGTTGTGTCGTTTTCGTCGGTTTCGCTTGCATACGGTTCAAACCGATATGGCTCAATAGCTTCAGTTTCTTCTTCAATTTGGTTTTGGCTACCTGCCTCCACACTACAACCATCCGTTTCAATACATGCGTAATCTGTTGAATCGCTTAAGCCGCTGAAATCCGAGTCTGAATCCGAGCTAATGTCGCTATAGCTTGCTGTTCTTTCCTCCATGTTTGTTTGTGTTGGCATCACTATGTGACGTCACAGGAAAATGGACGGGTGTTTATAACGATGGTTAAAATCAGGCACTCTGAAGCTTTTTTTAGGGATATTGCGTGATGAGTAAAATTTTGAAAAAAACTTCGAAAAATAAAATAAGCCACTGGGAACTGATTTTTAATGGTTTTAACCCTTCTGAAATTGTGATAATGTTCCCCTTTAATTGTTTCAGTCTGGCCCGCCGGACATTCCCAAATAATTTTTTTAGATCTTTTTAAGGTGAAAACTGTAGCTGCCATTATGATGTGCAGTGATGTTTTCTAATGACCGTAAGTCTTGAACTATACAAAGTATTTCAATGGTTGGAATCTGCGCTTTTGCATGGTATACTAGCTACTATGGTAACCTAATTAGTTACTATGGTCATCTAATTAGTTACTATGGTAATGTAAGTCACAGCAGCTCAGACAAGGCACCAAGCAGTGTGGGTGGGGAGCGTTTCCACAAAGTGTTTCCAGAGCGAGCCTGAAATGTGGGTGTCAGGGACAGATGCGGAAAGAGATTTTTACAACAAAGTTCTAAAGCTTAGTGATATATCACATTGTAGGTGTTTTTTATTTTTTTACCCTTCGCATTCATATTTCGCTGTGTTTGTTGCATTTTTGTTGCGTTTCGCTCAATTGTAAAATATGTCGATGGAGAGGGGGTGTGACTTTCATATGTTGTCAATATTCAGTGTTTTATCGTTCATAGTTAATACTATAAATCCCACATTCTATATTTTCATGTACATTCTGGGTGTCTCATTCAGTAACAAAACGTAAAATTCCATTCCGTTTTTTTAAGGAGGTCTGACATAACGTTTTTAGAATTCAGACATTATTGTGAGGTTTTGTATTAGTGTTCCTAAAAATCAGATATTTTTTTGTCTAAATTTGGCCCCCCCGAGTCAAAATAATTGCCCAGGCCTGGCTTAGACGCTATTTGTAAATGGTACCTTTATTATTATAATTTTGCGCATTTACTCACATTTTTTCGCTTGACAAATTACCAAGGCCCGGTGAAAAATGTCATATTTCATGCCGAACACCCACCTCCAAAACTCACCTAGTAACGCCCCCTATACATTAAAAATATATCCCCTGCTTCTAGTTTCCCCAATCACCACCAAATTTGGTGGGATGTCTATCATGACAGACTGCACAAAAAAGTCTCAAGAACCCAAGATCGCGAACAAACAAAACGTTTTGGCTTGGACTGGCCATTATGGGCCAAAATCTGGGGTTGTATTTTGACAAACTTCTTCTAAGGACTTTATCCAAATGAGCCCAAATTAAAACCACAAATAGTGGACAGAGGGACGATGACAAAATGCAAAACATTTTAACCCACGCTATAGGATATAGGTGGGTCATGGTGACAAACCTTAATCAGTCTGATGAATAGCCACAAAAATGTAAATGTTAATATCGTATTTTTCGGACTATAAGTCGCAGTTTTTTTCATAGTTTGGCCGGGGGTGCGACTTATACTCAGGAGCGACTTATGTGTGAAATGATGAACACAATATAATATTATTGATGTCATTCACGTAAGAGACTAGACGTATAAGATTTCATGGGATTTAGCGATTAGGAGTGACAGATTGTATAGCATGTTCTATATGTTATAGTTATTTGAATGACTCTTACCATAATATGTTACGTTAACATACCAGTTGGTTATTTATGCCTCATATAACGTACACTTATTCAGCCTGTTGTTCACTATTCTTTATTTATTTTAAATTGCCTTTCAAATGTCTATTCTTGGTGTTGGGTTTTATCAAATAAATTTCCCCCAAAAATGCGACTTACACTCCGGTGTATTTTTCCTTCTTTATTATGCATTATCGGCCGGTGCGACTTATACTCCGGAGCGACATATACTCCGGAAAATACAGTAATTCTGCTATACAAGGTCAGATATTGATCATAATTGGTGTGTATAATGAAGACGACACCTTGAAGATTTGTATAGGTTACTTCTCGAATTAGTAGTCAGTGTCACCCAGTGGCAACAGGAAATGACGAATAAAGTTTCCTTATTTGCAGAGTAGAGAGTGTGTGGCAGGGGATGGGGGCGCTAGTCAATGTTGCTCACAGCTTTAATTATTAATACAACCCAGAAAAATGTTATGAGTGTTACACATTTTGGCACAAAAACACTAATACTTAACTCATTCAAAAGCAAAACATACTGTGTCTTGAATATTGTTAAAAAACACAAGATTTTGCTGTGAAAATCTAGCAGCAAATGCAACATGTGGCCAATAAAAATACACATTTTGCAACGGAAACCCAATACTTATCACAAAATGTCAATGTTCATAAAATACAAACTCAACATTATGGCCTACATTCCTCCCTGAACACAACACATCTTGGCACAAAAATGCAGGACTTTGCCAATGAAACCACAGATGTTAGTTATCATTACAACTAGAGATGTCGATAAATGCGTTAAAACGTAATATCGGAATCGTTTTTTTTATTATCGGTATCGTTTTTTTTTTTTTTTTTAAATTAAATCAACATAAAAAAACACAAGATACACTTACAATTAGTGCACCAACCCAAAAAAACCTCCCTCCCCCTTTTACACTCATTCACACAAAAGGGTTGTTTCTTTCTGTTATTAATATTGTGGTTCCTACATTATATATCAATATATATCAATACAGTCTGCAAGGGATACAGTCCGTTAGCACACATGATTGTGCGTGCTGCTGGTCCACTAATAGTACTAACCTTTTACAGTTAATTTTACTCATTTTCATTCATTACTAGTTTCTATGTAGCTGTTTTTATATTGTTTTACTTTCTTTTTTATTCAAGAAAATGTTTTTAATTGATTTATCTTATTTTATTTTTTTTAAAGTACCTTATCTTCACCATACCTGGTTGTCCAAATTAGGCATAATAATGTGTTAATTCCACGACTACATACATCGGTTGATATCGGTATCGGTTGATATCGGTATTGGTAATTAAAGAGTTGGACAATATGGGAATATCGGATATCGGCAAACAGCCATTATCGGACATCCCTAATTACAACCATAATATTAAAAGCAAGAAAAGTACATTTCGTCATAAAAATGCCCACCAAAACATTACAATATTTCCTGAAAGTATCATATTTACCACAGGGAATCTGTGTTTATTGATGTCCTAAACAATAAAAAGTGTTGTGTTCCTTCCTCACCTCCTCTGCCGGATTGATGTCGACGCCCTTGTTGAGTTGCTCTTGCAGCAGTATCACCATGGCGTTGTTGCCCGGCACCCGGTAGATGCCGGTGTATTCCAGACCCATCTCCTCCACCAGGCCGCAGCAGATCTCCACAATCAACGGGATGAACTGGGAGAAAAGCGCATGTCGGGGGCGCCGTTATTTGACCAGATCACAAAATAAGCGGCATCACATTCGGGAGGCTAACCTTGTTGTTGACTCCTGGCTGGCACTCCTCCAGCCTCACGCCAAACGCTTTAGGGCCGGCCTTCTTGGTCTTCTTCATGATGTTGATTCCCCATGGAGACTTGGGGGGGCTGCTCTCGTCTAGGGACACATTGATCTACTTAAAAAGGAGCACCAATGGCTTTCTATTTACTTTTAAAAGCACACATTTGATTTGTTTCCGTGCATCCATGCCATCAAACATCTTTATGAAGTTAAAATTCAAACATTTGCTGTTTATTCTAACCTAACTTTAAATTCTCTACATATTTACACACACACCTGCAACTACAAATAATGACTTGATTACTTTACATTTGAAAAAGATGGAGGAGTGATATACGCAACCATAGGAATTACATTTCAAAAAGAAATAGGAAGAAGCTGAGTGTATGGGCTCCCTACCTCTATTCAATGTCTATTCTTAATTCATTTAAAAACATGTTTTTATCATGAGGCCCATTATCTAGATCCTATGTGTCAAAGTCAACGCTTGCGGGCCAGGTCTGGCCGTCAATGAATGATCTATGGCCCCCGGGATGATATTTGATTAGTATTAGAACCGGCTCGCAGGCCACATTACTCCATCAATGTTGGCGCTAGGAATTTTCAAAATGGGGTACCAGGGACGCCATCAAGGCATAAAAATGGGGTCCCACAGTAAATTTTTTGGGGTCCCACTTTTTTGTAAGCGTTTGGAAAACAAATGATAAATGCATGCATTATCCTGTTATATCTCACATTCTATATTGTGTTTTGGAAAAAGGTTGTCATAAACGTTAATTCATTCATTAAAAAAAATAATACAAATGAAAAAAAAATGTTATGCACCGTATTTTTCGGATTATAAATCACAGTTTGTTTTCATAGTTTGGCCGGGGGTGCGACATATACTCCGGAGCGACTTATGTGTGAAATTATTAACACATTACCGTAAAATATCAAATAATATTATTTATCTAATTCACGGAAGAGACGAAGCAAATGTCAGCAATCGTCACACGCACGTCAGCGGTCGTCATACAAACGTCAACCAATAGAAATTATGCGGGGGCGGGTCATGGCACAAGTGCATTGTGGGTCATGATGGCGGTGTATTGTGAAAAAAAAGATGCTACATGACACTACGTCCGTACCTAGGAAAATGGATCATTTGAACATTGACGGTAACTTATAAAAACTGAGAAGGGCTGAACAAAAATGGCACCGAAAAGGAAATCATATACTGCAGATTACAAGCTGGAAAAAGTGAAATATGCAGCAGAGAACGGCAATCGAGCAGCAGAAAGAAAGGACATACCAGAGGCAACACCGGGGAGGAAGATTTCATCGGATCTAGCGATTGGGAGTGACAGATTGTTTGGTAAACGTATAGCATGTTTTATATGTTATAGTTATTTGAACGACTCTTGCCATGATGTGTTGCGTTAACATACCAGTTGGTTATTTATGCCTCATATAACGTACACTTATTCAGCCTGTTGTTCACTATTCTTTATTTATTTTAAATTGCCTTTCAAATGTCTATTCTTGGTGTTGGCTTTTATCAAATACATTTCCCCCAAAAATGCGACTTATACTCCAGTGCGACTTATATATGTTTTTTTCCTTCTTTATTGTGCATTTTCGGCCGGTGCGACTTATACTCCGGAGCGACTTATACTCCGAAAAATACGGCATATATAAATCTATTAAGTTATAAACATTCATTCACTTTCTTCTTTCCTTTATGGATCTAAACTTTACCGCTGCCTGTATTTTTTTCTATATTTTTATTGTAATATTTTCACAATGTATTTGTTCTATTTTTAACCAAAGTAAGACAAAGAAAACCATCTGAAGTTGCCTTTAATTTTTAGTTTTAATGTCATGATTTTTACGGCCCGCGTGTGCTGAGATTTTCCTCCATGCAGTCCCTGAGCTATAATTAATTTGACACCCCTGATCTAGGTCTATTAGCTTTAGCATTGTTAGCAATGGACCATTATGACATTCTAAGCCTATACAATACCAATATTGGACACCTGTTTATAACGTAGCGTCTTTTTGTCAATTGAGTTTCAATGCCTTTTGTGAGAAAGTTCACTACGTGAGTCCAGTAGCACCACATAGAATGGAACCTCCAGTCTACGAACACCTATGTTTGCGAAATTTTTGGTTTACAAACTTTGACTTCAGGCCACATATGTCTCTGATTACGAACACTTGATTCATTCATTAATTATGTGTCACTCTGGCAGCCATTTTGTGCTTGCTTGTATTAAAGAGATGGGGGAATTCAGCTTCGTACCACAGCAAGTTTTGAATTGTGATGAAAACAGACCTTTCTGGAAAAAGATACCAAAGTGGTTTTATTTCACAGCGGTGGAGAAGACTACCTCTCGTTCAGCAACACCTCTTCCGAGAGCACCCTCACACAGCCCCCACTGTCGGCTCCTTTCTCTCCTCTCATGAGAAGCAGCTCACAAGAGAAACTTTGCGAATGTTAAATGTACTGTAAGAAGATTTGAATTATTTTCAAATGTTTATTATTGTAGCAATATGGTTGTTAAGGTTAAGGATTTTTGTGATTTCTGATCGTTTGTGAGAGTACCATACAGCACAGTTGAGCTTGTCGTTGTTGTTGTTTTGGCTTGTTATTAAAGAGATAGTTGATTTATAACCTCGTTGTTATGTTGGTTTGATATATAGTACTGTATAGCAGTGGTCCCCAACCTTTGTGTAGCTGCGGACCGGTCAACGCTTGAAAATTTGTCCCACGGACCCGGGGGACAAATAAAGAAATACAATCATGTGTGCTTATGGACTGTATTGATCTATATTGATATATAATGTAGGAACCAGAAAGAAACAACCCTTTTGTGTGAATGAGTAAATGGGGAGGGGAGGTTTTTTGTGTTGGTGCACTAATTGTAAGTGTATCTTGTGTTTTTTATGTTGATTTAATTTAAAAAAATTAAAATTAAAAAAATAAAAAATAATTTTTATTTTTTATTTCTTGTGCGGCCCGGTACCAATCGATCTACCATACCGGTACCGGGGGGAACACTGCTGTATATCCCTTCATATTCTGTTTAAGTGTACAAACCTTCACTAAAATATGGACTTTTGTCAGGGCAGTAACTCATTTTTCATATTAACGTTAAAGTAGCAATGATTGTCACGCACACACTAGGTGTGGTGAAATTTGTCCTCTGCATTTGACCCATCACCCTTGATCACCCCCTGGGAGGTGAGGGGAGCAGTGGGCAGCAGCGGTGCTGCGCCCGGGAAACATTTTTGGTGATTTAACCCCCAATTCCAACCCTTGATGCTGAGTGCCAAGCAGGGAGGTAATGGGTCCCATTTTTATAGTCTTTGGTATGACTCGGGCGGGGTTTGAACTCACAACCTACCGATCTCAGGGCGGACACTCTAACCACTAGGCCACTGACATTGTTTCTTATGGAGAAATTTGCTTCACTACACAAACTTTGCGATTTACAAACAATTTTAAAGAACCAAGTAAGTTTTTAAATCCAGGTTCCACTGTATGCAGATTTACAATACCGACCTTTGCCGTCTGGTTTGGGCGAGCGCGGCATCCCCACAGCGTTCTCCGTCTTGGCGAGCAGGAAGGGAGGCTTCATGCGGGCCATCCTGGGTGAAGCATCTGGCTTACTTCCTGTAGGGCTGCGGCGCAGGACGAGGAAACGTTAGGTCAACAGGTGTGTGCGTTAAAAAAAAAAAAAACAGGTCAGGTGACCCACCTCTGTTTCCTATAGTCGTTTAGCTTCTTGTTAATGAGCGCCTGCCTGGAATGTCCAAACTCCTGCAAAAAAACCAACACATTTCTTCTTTAAAGGAGAGGTAAGTAACAATTGTTTGACATGGCTGACAAGCTGTATAAATGAGCATTCAGCTACTTTAAACACATTTCAGGCATGACCCCTGACCTCACTGTCGGTCTTGCTGTTCTCCCGGATGACCTTGATCCAGTCCAGCATGTCCTCGCGGTTCTCCGCCTGCAGCAGGTACTCGCAGTAGTCCTGCGTGGTGAGCCGCAGGGCGTGCTTGCGCTTGGTCTCGCTGTAGGCGATGTCCACCAGGCATCCCCGGATGCTGATGGGTTGCTCGTCCTCGGCGCCGCCCCCCACGTTGACGCCGCTGAGCACCGCTTCCCGCTTGTTCTTGTAGAGGAAGAGCGAATGGGAGCGCAGCACCGAGAAGAAGAGCTTCCACGGCCGCATGCCGCTGCCCACCTTCTGTGGCGGAGAGAGAAGGAGTCAGGCTTTCAGTGGCTTCATTAAGGCTTCTCTGCGTTGGTGGCTCCGCCCACCTTGCCCTTCTCCGTGAGGATCTGTTTGTAGTGCAGCCACCCTTGTCGTCGCATGTCGTACTTGATGTTCCCCAGCTCCGAGGTGGAGTGTCGTTTAGAGCGCCTCTCCTCTTCCGTCCCCAAGTTGTCCAGAGACTGAAAGAAAAAATTGTCCTTTCATTTTTTGGGGGGGACATCTATAGCCTTCAAATTCTTAATCTTGTTACTTAATTAAATCTACTTTACAATCATTAAACAAAACAGACCTAAGCATATTTTAAGAATATGATGTCATTTTGAAACTAAGTTCAAAGAATGTCCAGCAGAGGGCACACTTGCTCAATTTCCTAAATGTTCATTTATCCATACTGTATTTTCAATTAAATGTGTTTTGTGTTCACATTTAAACAGTTTATTGGATTTACATTCATTTTTATGAGAAAAACAATTTCTGCTTTCATGCTATTTCTTGTCTGTCTATCTGTGTTGGTAGAAAATGGATGGATGGTTTTATCCGACCCTTTGGAGAGAACCAAACCCGAGGTACATCTGAATTAGACACAGGATTTGATATCTGTACATCTGCAAACTACAACTAAAAAATAAACAAAAACAAACACAGTTAAAGTATAACAAGAGTGGCAAATACAATAAAACAGTTACTTCCATTCTAACTTGGTGTGTCGCCATGTAACTGTTTTCACTTTCGATACGATGCCGATATTGGAGTATTGGCCGATACTGATATTGGTCAGATACAATATCAGGACGAATCGTACACACTTGTATTATTTTGTAGGTGGAATGTTAGAAAAGGCTTGGTCAAACTAATAGACTCAAACAGAGAACAATGGTGGGCATAAAAAGCACTAATCTAGTTATTATTAAGCATTTTGAATGGAATTATGCTGTCTTTAGGTTGAAGAGGAGTGATTATTTTTATTTTATTTGGCCGCAGCTCGTGGCAACATGAAAAATTCTGTTCAGGAGAGAACACACAGAAGATAATACAAATAATAACAAAAGAAATGAACAAATTAAAAAGATGGTTTGACAAAAACAGACTATCTTTGAATCTCAGTAAAACTAAAATAATGCTATTTGGTAATAATAGAAAAGAGCATCATACACAAATACAAATAGACGGAGTAGACATTGAAAGGGTAAAAGAAACAAGATTTTTGGGAGTATTAATAGATGATCAAATGAACTGGAAATCTCATATACAAAACATACAACGTAAGGTGGCAAAAAACAATTCAATAATGAATAAAGCAAAATATGTCCTGGGCCAAAAATCACTTCATATTCTCTACTGCTCGCTAGTGTTACCATATCTGAGATATTGTGTAGAAATATGGGGAAATAACTACAAATGTGCGCTACATTCGCTAACCGTGTTACAAAAAAGATCAGTTAGAATAATACATAATGTTGGATATAGAGAACATTTATTTATTGAGTCAAATATATTAAAGTTTGGTGATTTGGTAAAATTGCAAACAGCTAAAATGATGTACAAAGCAAACCTGCTACCAAAGAATGTACAACAATTCTTCTCAACTAAAGAGGAGAAATATAACCTTAGAGGAAAAAATAATTGAAAACATTTATATGCACGTACAACACTTAGAACTTTTAGCATATCAGTATGTGGAATTAAATGATGGAATGGATGAAGTAAAGAAGTTAAACATTGCACTGATATGATCCAGTTTAAGAGGTTGTTCAAAATAATAGTGCTTACAAAGTACAAAGAAGAAGAATTATGAGAAATACTTTCAACCTTATTGAAAGTAAGATATTCTTCATCTCAGTATGTTAATAATGACTGAATTAATTAATTACATATTACAAAACTGTTGTGTATACTAATTCACAGATGTTATTTTATGATATAAAAAGGTCAGTAAATGAGTCTACTGTATATATTTGTAAACGCTCTGAAGTGGAAAAGGGGTAGGATTAAATAAGCTTTGCTTCTTCCTACTCATTTTCGGGCATGATGTAAAATGAAATGATATGAAATTGTGTGATGTATTATACTGTGAGTGTGTTCATGTTCCAAATAAACTAAAGAAAGAAAAGAAAGAAAGTCTAGCTCATGACGCAGTACGTTGAATGATGCGGACACCTTTGTTACTGGGGACTTTCTAATACGCCTCTGCCTTGGAAATGTTGTATGTGTGAGTAATATGTAATTATAATTATTTCATACCTGTTTACATTGACAAATGTGTTGTATTAGACTGCAATATTGTTTCATGAAGGACACTTATTACGTGTCTAGCTTGTGTGCTATTGAGTGCTTAGGTGTTGTGTAGCTCCTTGTTTACCTTCGGTAAATGAGTGGAGTAAAATAGAAGAAAAGACCAAAATTGTGTGCTTGTTGGAGGACATTTAGATGTTAATTGGCTGTCGAGATTTGCACAAGTAAACACTTTGCAGGACTGCTTGTATCAGAGATTTTAAATGCAAAAAGCCCATATAGTCTCACGCTGGGACTGGACCGATATCGTATAGCAATATCGGCTCGATATCTAACAACTACTATTACGAACAATAATAATAATAATTTGCAGCCTGTGAAAATTCAGGAACGTTTTTTTTGTACATAATGAAGTGTTTGTTAAATATAAAAACCAACAAAACCATGTAAAAACAAACTTTATCCTGGCATAATACATTTTGTTTTGTTTTGGTAACTGTATTTAATATTCATTATTCTAACTCACCCCATCTGTGAAGAAGCTCTTGACTCTCTTTGGTAGCCTCCTGTGGAGAAAACAAGACGTCAGGTTAGCATCCTCTACATGTGACCACGCTTTGGACCAATCAGAGACAGCTTTGTACTCACGAGAAGACGCGTCCCTCCTCCCGGAAGGTGTTGAGCCCCTCGTCGCAGGACTTGGATCGCTCAGAGGTGATGGCTAGAAGATAGGAGGAACGGCGACCGGATTTAATAGCGCCTGCTCAGCGACAGGATGAATGAGTGGAGATGTCGGGAGAGGGGGAAAAAAAGAAGGAAAAGAAAGGATGGAAGAGAAAGAGAGAAAGAATGTTGATGCGATGATGCCAATCACGTCGGTGTTGGATTGATGGAGGGCGGGCGGGCGGGCGAGTGAGCGACAAAGCTTTAGAGAGTTGGTGGAGGAAGTTTGGGGGTGGTGGTGAGGTGAGGAGATGAGCTGAGGGGTCGTGTCCGCCTTCATGCACAGTTTGAAAAAAAACAAAAAAAAAACTCTTGCAAAACCACTAAACTGCCTCTGTGCTAAGAAATTAACTATTCCAACAAAAAAAATGTTTTGCAAGAACTAGTCAACAGTATTCATAGTGAAATATCCATGTATTATTGTGGTTGAACCTCATACTGGGGGCTGTTTCTAATATTGTGCTTATCTTAATTGTTTAAATATTAGAAACAAACTTTGGGTACAATTCTAATGCAAACCACATCCAGAATAAATCATGAAAAAGACCAACTGTCAATCAATATTAAACCACTGGAGTGTGGCTCACTGTTACAAGATGCTGACTAATACCTGGGGGAAAAAAGCTTCCCAAAAGAAATAATAACCTCCCAGTGTCCGTCCAAATTGAGCACTTATCTTTTCTACAACAAGCAGGAAACAATCAGTACTACTGTATGTAAGGCTTAGTCACACAAGGGAAGATTGTACTAATTCCACTCAATTTTGGGCTCAATGGCAAAAGCGGATTAGGAGCCACTTCAAAATCAGGGACATGTGCGTCCCTAGGAAATAAAATGTAAATATACAGGATAAAATTAACACATTTTCTTTTATCAAGCAAAGTGTCCTGATCATGCATCTGATTGCATATTTATTAAATACATTTTAAAATAATAATTGAAACCACCTTGAACACTGGTAAAATAACATTAATTTTCTGATCTTGATTCCTTAAATAAATAAAAACACGTTTTAATAATGAAATTCCTTCCGAAATGTTATATTTTGTATATGTTTGTGTCTTTGCTTGTACCAACTATAATTTTAAGTGTATTTTTAACAATCACAACAACAATTTAGTTAAATTTCACACTTCACTGAGTCATGTTACCCACAGTGAAAAATGTATAATATTTCACAAGTCACATGGTCCACAGGAAGTGGCATCATTCAGGTGCTCTGCAGGACATGGGAAGACCGAAGTATAATAACTAAGGGGTTCTTAACATTTTTGACCTCAGGGGCCAAATTTCCCACAACAGACGGGCCCAGGCCTAACTCAAATATTACCACTGAATTAGTAATCTTACTCTTGATTTGAATCGTATCCAATAATTTAATCTAATTTACTTAGTTTACAACTTGCCAAATGATATGAAATTACATGTTAACCACGAATATTATTATCAAGGCTTGAGTCAGGCTGATTACAATAATAAATAAATCAAAGTTTATTTATATAGCACTTAATCACAAGTGTCTTAAAAGGCTGCTAATACTAATCAAATATACTGCATACGAAGGGACTCATGAAAATAATGAAAAATTAATTTACATTAAATTACGCAGTGTTAAAATAAATAGGTTCAAACTAAATTAAATATAATAATATATATATATGTTTCTTAAATAAACTGTCAATAAAATGTAAGTCAAATGGAAATACATCTTCACCACTTTAGTCATCATTTTTGTGCTTAAGAAACTATGACTTTACTTTTATATTGTCATTACTGCCACAAGTGGTGGAAATGTGTATTACAACTGAGTATCACTGCGACCTATACTGACCACAGTTGAGAAACAGATATTTTTATGCGGCCCTTCAGGGGGCGCTCCTGTCCTAACACTGGTCCCACAGCACAGTCGTCTTATCTAAATCATTCCTTTAATGTTACTTGTTTTTTTCAATATATATTTTTGCTCAATCACTGCAATGTGCTTAGTGTCCACATACTATTAGCATAAATGTAAATATTTCATGTATTCGTTAATTCTATTCTAAAAAGTCAGCCTTGTCAAAAAAAAAAATTGTCTGAGGTGAACTGATACACATGCATTTTGATAAGTTTGATCAGATTAAGTTTACTACAAGCAAATGGACCCGATTCGGTGCAATGATCCTTATAACTTCCTGCAGAGGTTCTTTAAATATCCCACATGCTTTGTTCAGGTGCTTTTCATTGCAGCATGCAGCAGGTGGAGAAGAAGGTGGGCGGCGGGGAGGAGGAAAGACGGGGTAGGGTGCAAACTCACTGCAGTCATGTGAGAAGAGCCTAGTGGCGGGGAAGGTGAAGGTGGGGGAAGCGGGGCTGGAGACCGCGGCGGGCGCCGAACTCATGCCACTGGAGACCACGGAGGACGCCGGCACGTGGCGGGCGCGCAAGTCAGCACCGGGGCTGGTGGGCTCATCTGTTGGAGTTTGGGGAGGGATTGAAGACGGGAGCGTAGGAAGCCCAGGAAAGAGAGGAGAGGAGGAGGAAGACGAGTTAGGTGTTAGCAGGGAGAGGAGCAAATGTGTAAGAGGAAGGGCTTTTATTCATTTATTGTTTTTGAATGACGAGAACCCAGTTGAACGTCTTTTTTGCTGCGTCATTGAATGCAACATGCTACCATGCTGGAGCGTGAGGCTTGTGCAAGCTCAGTCGTCCCAGTATTCCAGGCTGTCAATGACCTGATATTTGATCACCCTAATGTCTTTTAGGGCTGCATAATGCAGTTCCAATGTATGTTTTACTACTTGGTAGCTACCAGCAGAGGGCGCCATTAATTCAGACCCAACCGGTTTTCTTTAGGCTTTCATAAAAAAAAATAAAAAAAATAGTATGCATAGTATTGCCTTGCCTTGCCTAGGACACGGATAAGACTTTCTTGAAAAGCACATTCATGGTAAATATTGCAATATTGTACACACAGCATGAACTAGTGGAAAGGGAATAGAGTGAGGTTCCCCAGACTGGTAAAGTTAGCATCTCATTACAGTAAGTAGATAGTGGATGTAGTGTAAATCACACATAATTCAATTAAACTTCCTGAAAACCATCAAATCTATTCTGATTGGTTCAATTGAGACTCCTACAAAAAAGCTCCATAATGCAACACTGAATTTAAAAAATATCTAAACGCTAAATTTGTCTTGTAAGTGCGACCACATCGGAAGGGGACCATTTGTTTTGATATCCTGGTACTGACCGACGTTCAATATTACAATTTCATCTGGACAGTGATCATTGAACTATGCGACTATTTCATAGAAAATACAGATATAATGTAGTGTCTATCAATTGATTACATACATTTCTTTGACAGTTAGTATCAAACTGTCACGCTGCCCTGCGCACGCACGCACACACACACACACGCACACACACACAGGGTATCATTTGAAATGGGGACCAAGTTTTTGATCATCACTTGTGGGGACCACCCTTTCTACAGGTTGTGGAGGCATAACAAAATTAGGTAAAATGGTCACTGCCCAGTTAGCTCATACACGTCTTTAGGGGTGTGGGAAAAAATCGATTCGAATTCGAATCGCGATTCTCACATTGTGCGATTCAGAATCGATTCTCATTTTTTTTAAATCGATTTTTTAAAATTTTTTATGTATTTAAATTTTTTTTCCATTTATTTATTTATTTTTTTTAAATTAATCAATCCAACAAAACAATACAAAGCAATACCATAACAATGCAATCCAATTCCAAAACCAAACCCGACCCAGCAACACTCAGAACTGCAATAAACAGAGACACAAGTAGTGAAACAAAAATGAATATTATCAACAACAGTATCAATATTAGTTACAATTTCAATATAGCAGTGATTAAAAATCCCTCATTGACATTATCATTAGACATTTATAAAAACATTTAAAAAAAAGAACAATAGTGTAACAGTGGCTTACACTTGCATCACATCTCATAAGCTTGACAACACACTGTGTCCAATATTTACACAAAGATAAAATAAATCATATTTTTGGTTCATTAAATAGTTAAAACAAATTTACATTATGAGACACTTGTGATTTAGGGCTATATAAATAAACATTGATTGATTATTGCAATCAGTTGATAAAACATTGTCCTTTACAATTATAAAATCTACTACTCTGCTTGCATGTCAGCAGACTGGGGTAGATCCTGCTGAAATCATATGTATTGAATGAATAGACAATCCTTTTGAATCGGGAAAATATCGTTTTTGAATCGAGAATTGCGTTGAATCGAAAAAAAAAAAATCGATTTTGAATCGAATCGTGACCCCAAGAATCAATATTGAATCGAATCGTGGGACACCCAAAGATTCACAGCCCTACATGTCTTTAAATCTCTGGATTGATGAAGTAATGTGCTGATCATTCTTACTGGGGACCCTGGGGAAAAAAGTGTTAATATGGTTCATGGGTACCAAATTTAAATCCATCCATCCATCCATCTTCTTCCGCTTATCCGAGGTCGGGTCGCGGGGGCAGCAGCCTAAGCAGGGAAGCCCAGACTTCCCTCTCCCCAGCCACTTCGTCCAGCTCTTCCCGTGGGACCCCGAGGCGTTCCCAGGCCAGCCGGGAGACATAGTCTTCCCAACGTGTCCTGGGTCTTCCCCGCGGCCTCCTACCGGTCGGACGTGCCCTAAACACCTCCTTAGGGATGCGCTCGGGTGGCATCCTGACCAGATGCCCGAACCACCTCATCTGGCTCCTCTCCATGTGGAGGAGCAGCGGCTTTACTTTGAGCTCCCCCCGGATGGCAGAGCTTCTCACCCTATCTCTAAGGGAGAGCCCCACCACCCGGCGGAGGAAACTCATTTCGGCCTCTTGTACCCGTGATCTTGTCCTTTCGGTCATAACCCAAAGCTCATGACCATAGGTGAGGATGGGAACGTAGATCGACCGGTAAATCGAGAGCTTTGCCTTCCGGCTCAGCTCCTTCTTCACCACAACGGATCGATACAGCGTCCGCATTACTGAAGACGCCGCACCGATCCGCCTGTCGATCTCACGATCCACTCTTCCCTCACTCGTGAACAAGACTCCGAGGTACTTGAACTCCTCCACTTGGGGCAAGATCTCCTCCCCAACCCGGAGATGGCACTCCACCCTTTTCCGGGCGAGAACCATGGACTCGGACTTGGAGGTGCTGATTCTCATCCCAGTCGCTTCACACTCGGCTGCGAACAAATTTAAATCATTTTGCATAATTCACACAAATTTGTACGTGACTACTGAGGACCATTTAAAAAAAAAAAAAAGTTCAAATTAAATATGACATGAATACTGCTGTGCAAATGTCTCACACTCAAACTAACCAGTAAACATGTTTTATGGGCCAAAGCTTAAAAATCACTTAGGCATCTTCGGAATGGATCTGACTATCATCTAAAAAGGTTTCCCTTTAGGGGACCTGTTTTTTTGTCCCCATACCGTCAGAGGTCCCCTAAAGGTGACTGTGTAAACAGAGCGATGTCCCCATTAAGTAAGCATTGCCAGAACACACACACACACACACACACACACACACACACACACACACACACACACACACACACACACACACACACACACACACACACATTTGTGCTAAACAGAACTCTTAACATCACTCGTAACATCAGGGTGGTTATAATAACATGTAAACAAAGTTTTAGCTACAAATTACGTTTTAAGGGCCAATTGTGGCCCACTGCTTGTTTTTATTGGTTCGCGACCCTTTATAAATACAAAACAAAAACATCCCGGATAATAACACCATATCAAAAACACTAGAATATGCAATTTTGGGAGAAATAGCGTGTGAATGCTGAAATGTGCAAGCCGCTGAAATGCGCAAGCCGTACATAAATGCTAATGATGGCACGCTAACAGTTACAATGTGTCAACTGTCAAGTACCAAGTCATGACTATGAAGCGTACGCATGTAAAATTAGCAAGCTATCGTTAGCATGCTAACAGTTAGCATGTGTCAAATACCAAGTTATATGACTCTGAAATGTTCGGAAGTAAAATTGGCTATAAAAGAGTTAACATGTGTCAAGTACCAAGGTGTATGCGAAATTGGCCGTTAGTATTGCTACCCGAGGCTGAGCCAATCAGTGGCCACGATTCTGAACAGAGCAGTCTCATTATTTGGTCTTGTCTAGTGGCCAATACTACTGTCATATTGGTATTTTTAGTTCATTTAGCCATTTTTGCTTGAAAAAGCTTAATTTTTTAATTTAATTTTGTTCCTGATAACACAAAACTAAGATTTGGATGTTATGTTCAGGTACTACATTGTATTGGTTTTAGTATCTTTAATGTACAAAATGTATCAAAAGTGGCCGCCGCATCCTTCAATTTGTATTTATGTGGCCCTCGTTGGAAAAAGTTTGGACACCCCTGATATATAGATTATTATTCACATTCAGCCAGGAAGAAGAAGCTGTTGTAGCTTGCATACCATGGCGACACACAATCATGTGACTGCCTGCATGGACAAGTTATCTTTTTAATAGATTTCAATGACATTTACAAGCGTTAGTGAAACTCAATTCTCCACAATTTTTAGACAACCAAGAAAAAAAGGTGTCACGGCAAAATACACCTCATTAGTAATAGGCCCGCCTTCATTCCAGACTTAAGCACTTTGCTTATCTTCCTCGAGTAGGCGTGTCTGCAGGCTGGATAGGAGACTCCGAATAAGAGAAACGTACGTAACTTACCCAAGTGCGTAAAAAACAACACTTAAAGGCCTACTGAAATGAATTTTTTTCATTTAAACGGGGATAGCAGATCCATTCTGTGTCATACTTGATCATTTCGCGATATTGCCATATTTTTGCTGAAAGGATTTAGTAGAGAACATCGACGATAAAGTCCGCAACTTTTGGTCGCTGATAAAAAAAAGCCTTGCCTGTACCGGAAGTAGCGTGACGTCACAAGTTGAAAGTCTCCTCACATTTCCCCATTATTTACACCAGCAGCGAGAGCCATTCGGACAGAGAAAGCGACGATTACCCCATTAATTTGAGCCAGGATGAAAGATTCGTGGATGAAAAACGTGAGAGTGAAGGACTAGAGAGCAGTGCAGGACGTATATTTTTTCGCTCTGACCGTACCTTAGGTACAAGGGCTCATTGGATACCACACTCTCTCCTTTTTCTATTGTGGATCACAGATTTGTATTTTAAACCACCTCGGATACAATATCCTCTTGAAAATGAGAGTCGAGAACGCGAAATGGACATTCACAGTGACTTTTATCTCCACGACAATACATCGGTGAAGCACTTTAGCTACGGAGCTAACGTGATAGCATCGGGCTTAACTGCAGATAGAAACAAAATAAATAAACCCCTCACTGGAAGGATGGACAAAAAATCAACAATACTATTAAAGCATGGACCTGTAACTACACGGTTAATGCTTTCTAGCCTGGCAAAGCTTAACAATGCTGTTGCTAACATTGAAGCTAACTTAGCTACGGACCTCGACAGAGCTATGCTAAAAACATTAGCTCTCCACCTACGCCAGCTCTCATCTGCTCATCAAAACCAGAGCTCACCTGCGTTCCAGCGATCGACGGAGCGACGAAGGACTTCACCCGATCATCGATGCGGTCGGCGGCTAGCGTCGGATAGTGCGTCTGCTATCCAAGTCAAAGTCCTCCTGCTTGTGTTGCTGTAGCCAGACGCTAATACACCGATCGCACTTACAGCTTTCTTCTTTGCAGTCTCCATTGTTCATTAAACAAATTGCAAAATATTCATCAACACAGATGTCCAGAATACTGTGGAATTTAGCGATGAAAAAAGACGATTTAAGCTGGCGACCGACCTATTCCAAAATGTCTGATTCAACTATTGACGTCACGTGCATACGTCATCATACATAGACGTTTTCAACCAGAAGTTTCCCGGGAAATTTAAAATTGCACTTGATAAGTTAACCCGGCCGTATTGGTATGTGTTGCAATGTTAAGATTTCATCATTGATGTATAAACGATCAGACTGCGTGGTCAGTGGTAATGGGTTTCAATAGGCCTTTAAGCGCAACTGGGAGAATAGGGCCATTACAGCATACACATTTTTCGCACACAGTTCTCAATGCAATTCTCGCGACACACACACAGCGGAAAAACATTTCAGATACGGCCCGGCTGTTAACGAGGGCGGCACCAGAAATAGCCAAGCTGCGGCTTTAACCAAGGTTGTCATTAGGAGGAAAGCAAGCTTTGAGTCACGCATCCATCCGTCTATCCATCTCAGCTAGGACACAGACGCTTGCCTGGTCCACGTTGTCTCCCAGTGAACATAAAGACAGGTGGATTTGGGACTTTGGGTAACCCTAACCCTAACATTACCATACTTACATGCCACAATAGAAGCGGGTTGAAAATAAAGTAGGGATGTGTTGTTTTGGTGGGTATAACATCTTCAGACAGTAAGTATTGTACCACACTATACTAAAATACTGTGTACTGCATAAAGCAAAGGGTCCTTGATTCAGCTCTCCAGGCTGGACCAGTAAAGGTACTTCAAAACATCACAGGCAGCGCCTTATTGTACAAAACATTTGTTGTGCTTTCATTTTTCCCTTGTCGGTTGCACATGCATCATCATAGCAATGTGTAAAATCGGCGGTTATGTCATTAATAAGGGTGCTCAAAATCTTTTATTTACATCCAAATCGCAATTTTTATTTATTCTGATTCTAAATCGATTCATAATTTTCGAAAGTTGATTTAGAGCAATTTTTTTAATGAATAAATATTTCAAATAAAAACATTAAACAACTATGATTGTTATTAATATTATTATTGAAACTGTTGCTTTTATTCATTTTGGATTTTCCTTTTTTTTAGTATTGTATTTATTAAGTATTGTATGTCAATCAATCAATGGGAATAAAAGTGGACTCACTGGTGACGGTGGCAGAGAAGAGGACTGTGGAAAAACTAGTGAGCATCCTGGATGATGCCAGTCACCCTCTGCATACCGTTATCAGTAGCCAGAGGAGCCTGTTCAGTTCTAGACTGCTTCATCCCAAGTGCAGGACTAATAGACTCAAAAACTCCTTTGTCCCACACGTTATTAGACTGTACAACTCCTCTCTGGGGAGGAGGTGGGTACTAGGAAGACAGGGGATGCAAAACAATAACAGTGCAATACTTTTTCATAACATTGTCACGACTGCCTAGTTTCTCTTGTTATATTCTTATTTTACTGTTACTTTTTTATTCTCATTGTTGCTTTTTATTTTTATTCTCATTGTAATATTTTTCTATTTTGTTTCCATTTATTCCCCCATTATTTACTTTTTACTTTTTAAATTCGATCTCAATTCTGTACACTGCTGCTGGAATTTTAATTTTCCTGAGGGAACTCTCTTGAAGGAATCAATAAAGTACTATCTATACATCTATCTAAGCTTATTTATATAGCCCTTAATCTTAAGTGTCTCAAAGGGCTGCACAAACCACAACGACATCCTCGTCTCAGATCCCACACCAGGGCAAGAAAAAACTCAATTACAATGACAAACCTTGGAGGAGACCGCAGATGTGGGGGCCCCCCTCCCTGGGCAAGCGGTGCAATGGATGTGTATGTCTTCTCAAAATGTCTATTCTAATTATTGTAAAGTTGGAGTTGAGGTTGATCTATTTTCTTTTGTTAAATTGAGCAACATTCTGTGATTTATGTAAATGCCATTTCAAAAATGAATTTTTAAAAAAAGACGTTTTTAGGCCAACACTATGCATGTAAGTCGTACGTTAACAGCCAAGAGGAGCTTTTGTAACCTGTTTTAAAACGTTTTACTATCATTTATATACCAAACAATATATTAAAGAGAGTTGAGTTGAATCGAGAATTGTCACCCCAAGAGTCGGAATCCAATCGTGAGGTGTTTAAAGACTCCTACCTCTAGTCAATACCACTGCAAACTTTTACCCGTGCCCTTAGCACTTTCCTAAAAATATATACTACCGGTATATATTGTTATGATTATTATTTTTAGGTTTTATTTGAGGATTTTTGTTGGGGGTTTTCCTGCAAGCAGTTTGTTAGGTTTAATTTCAAAACAATTATAGCTGTCCACACAAAAGTTAAGCTATTTTATGTTTTGTTCCCCGAATTTACCCAAAATGAACCAAACCGCAACCTGATAACCGAGCTATGTACCAAACAGATGATGGTTACCAAAACACAGTGTTTGTAAAATTGCTTTGAAAAAGTAATGAATTAAAGTTACTCGTTACTTTACCACAAAAGTAATTGAATTGCTCACTGAATTATTCTTAAATAAATTCAATTAATAGGGGTGTCAAAAAACCCATTTTTTAAATGAATCGCGATTCTTATTTATAACAATTCTTCATTTATTTAAAAAAATAAAAAATCGATTGAAATTTTTTTTTTACTGCGCACACTCAGAGTAACATTTTAGCTCAACTGTGTTTCTTAGCTTGGCAGCGGAACTCTGTTCAATCTTTTCACTGGATTGTGTTAGCAGTAGTTCATAAAAAGATTGAATGCGCTTTGATGGCTGTCTTTTCTCCCTGCACACAAACAACGTATCCCGACGATTGCAAGCTTGTCATGACAAACACTGATTTCCATCCATCCACCATTTTCTACCGCTTGTCCCGTTCAGGGTGGCGGGGGGTGCTGGAGCCTATCTCAACTGCATTCGAGCGGAAGGCGAGGTACACCCTGGACAAGTCGCCACCTCATCACAGGGCCAACACAGATAGACAAGACAACATTCACACTCACATTCACACACTAGGGACAATTTAGTGTTGATCTGATTTGTTGTTCATTATTCCCTCGTAGTAGTAGGAATCTGTGTATGTGTGCCTCTAGCCTACATGTTGTTTTAGTGTGGTGCTGGTTGTGCTCATCAGTAAAAACTTATTTCCTGCATTAAACTTGCTATGCTTGTGAGGCTGTCTTGTTGATATACAACCACATCAAAAGTAGTGCAATACGCAACATCAAACTCATTGGTAACGTACGTAAAAGTAAATAATTTGATTACTCGCCGTTAGTAACACCGTTATTATTTAACTCCAGTTTTCCTAACGCTGCCGATACACCCCTAAAAACTACCCTGATAGACCACTCTACATCCATCCTGCAATGAAAGACAATAGCAGCATTGAAGGCAGGGGCGGCATTTTTCCGCACGAAACGCCAAAAAACTCACCCGCTAATTTGCAGCCTCGATCTGTTGAGAGACGAACTAAGTGCAGAGTGCAAAAGCGCTTCAGCTGCCTGCCTCCTCTTGTTTTACCAATAAAATACTTATGTTGCGTCGGAGCAATGACCGTTTTTTTTTTTGGGACTCTTGCCTTACTACTTTTACAAAGAAGTCAATGGGGAATAGTTTCAGTTTAAGGTGATTAAACGTGTCTGGGCCTGTCGCCGTCGGCCGTCTGTGTTCATGTAAGAAGCAAGTATGTGCTCCGACGCACAGCGAGTGATGCCTCCAGGTTGACTTTCTGCACTTTATCGGCCTGATTGGTGGGTGGAAGTGTGTGTGTGGAGGCGGGGAGCTCATCCGCAAGTCAGCTGATTTGAGCCGATTCCTTGCCGACGGGAAGTGAGGTTTATGATGCCTGTCAGGTGATACCTGCGCAGTAGAGTCTGAGATTTTTCTCAGAATCGTAGACACAAGTCTGGACTTGCCTGGTAGCAGCTGCCAACCCTCTAGCCTGAAAATGTGCAGGCCAAACAAACTCTGGAATCAGCCTGTTTTCATTGCGATCATTCCTTTTCATCCAGCCAAAAAAAGGTGCAATTAATGTACAAGATAAACAAAATGAGTATTTCAGACAACAGTGGACTAAGGTCAATTAACTATTCAGCAATCGCAGCAGTGCATATTTGCCGTTTTCTTATCAAAAGTATGCAATATGAGATAATAAAGCTACTTAACGACAAGACGTAGGTGTAAGATAACGGTTCAAAACTAGCAGCGAGGTGAACACATGAAATATGACTCGTCAAAGTTTTTGTAATTACAACAAGGATGTAGACGCATTATGGTGGAGGAATGCATGCACCCTCTTGGGGCAGCTAGCCGGGATAACCCGGGGCCCTGCGGAGTAGCAGAGCCGCGTACCACCACTAGTCGCTTTAGAGGGAGATGAAGGCAATGCTAGCCTGATGACCAAAATAAAGACTTACTATAACCAGGGTCCTATATTCTCTTGGGAAATAACATTATGACACCCAGTAAGCCTTACTAGACAACCAAGGAAACAAAAGAGGTTTAAGAGGGAAAGGACATCAAAAAGTAACACAGAATGACACGGACATAAAATAGGAACAGGAAGCTTACCGATGAAGGGGATGGACGCCAGCGAGTCATCCTCGAGGGACAGCGGGACAAGGCTGCCATTTGCCTTACATGGCACTGTCTCTCCCGAGGAGCTGGAGGCGGGTGCTGAGTCTGGGGGCTCCGGAGAAAACAAGGAGGGCTCCAGGCCGTCCATCGGGAGAGCGTAGTGGGGGTGCCGCATGCCGTGGGCGTTCCGCCGTCCACTGGGAGGCTTCTGCCGCATTACCACTTCCTGGGTCTGCGCCGCAACCACCTCCGCCGTTGACCCTCGCTCCCTCTCGTGGTTGGTGGGCCTGTATGCTCTGTCCTGGGATTCAGGCGAGGTGAGGAGGGGGGCGGGTGAGGTGGCTGGCGCACCCTCTGGCGGGCTGGTGTTCCAGTTGAGGTGGGGGCCAGAGTACGAAGGGTCTCTGAAAGATTGGGCTTGCTGCATGATGCGGCCCGTCTTACGATAGAATGAGGGGCTATAGCTGCGGTAGCCAACAGGCTGGTCGTCCATGCTCTGGCCTGAAGGAAGTCGCCGGTTCTTTGGGGGCGCCTGCTGGGGTTGTTTGGAGTTTGGCTGTGAGTGTCGAGGCATCTGGGGTGCTTGTTTTGCAGGGTACTGACCCCCATGCTTTTGGTGGAGATCTGTCCTAGGGGGTGGCTTGGGCGGCTGGTTCCACCGCTCACACCGAGGCGAGACCAGTCCAGCTGCAGCTCGGTCTAACATCTCTAACGAGCGTCCGTGACGATCATACTGTCCCAGCAGATTTTCAGAGCGAGTCCTAGTGTAGTTCGAGGCAGGATGGCCCCTATCTGGACCCCACTCCCCATATGACCAGTAGGGCTCTCCTTGTGGCCCTGGTCCCGACTGCTGAAGTAACAGCAGAGTGTCCTGGGAGGCGCTGTGAGGCCAGCCGTCTGCTCGCTGCTGACGTTGCTGCCTCCTGGTATCGTTGAGTCGGTCCTGGGAGTAGCTGCGCTGGCGCGTCTGTATGTTGCGTCCCCCTGAGCGCTCGGGGACTTGGTTGTAGTACCACTCCGACAGCGCCTGTTGGCAGCGTTCAGGGTGTCCGTGACTGAGGTGGGGCAACGGTGGGCTGGTCCAAGCCGAGCTGCTTGACTTGCGAGTATGGGCCTGCGTGGAGCTGGCCGCATGGTGGTTGGGGTAGTGGACCTGCAGGGGGCTTGATAAAGGGCCTCCTGAAGATGAGGAGGACGAGTAGGAGCGTCCCCTGGTTTGCCCCTGAGGCTGCTGGCCCGTCATACCATACTGGATCTCCTCTGTGCGGTGGGCTGGGCTGCTGTGCCCCATGCCGCCAAGCTCTCCCAAATGCCCGTCCTGCCAACTGGCAGGGCTGCAGACAGTAGAACGGTTGTCCAGGGGTGACGAGGGACTGGAGGAACCGGGCCAGCGACTCCAATTATCCAGCTGGTTTTGGCCCATGGGGGCAGGTGGCGGTGCCCCTGCAGGTGACGTGGTCTTGCTGCAGGGATAGCACAGGGGCGGCGGCGGCGGGAGGTTCTCAGCTCCCCCCAAAAAGGGCTCGTTGCCGGTCAGGTAGGCATCCTGGGAGTAGGCCTGGAAGAGGAGGGCACGGCAGGTGAAGCAGCTTCCACAGGTGTGTGTTTTTTACGCACCGTAAACAAGTTTGACAACAACTATTAAATCCGCCTTTTGCTGCAAAACAGAGCTTAAAATGGGAACGGGCTCTCATTTCGGTCTGTCTCCAGGGCTCCAAATACAAACATAAACACACGCAAGCCGAGGCAAAACACAAACAGGCACTTATAACAACTACTTACATTGCAGCGGTGGAATCTTAGGAATTATTTTGAAAAAGCATAACGAAGACGTTCTTGGAATCTTAAGAACGGAAACACCCGAGGAGGAACAAGTAGACGTGTCCTCACTGAAATCTTCCTCCTTGTATGTACTTTGTGTTGGATGTGTCCAATCTTTTCTACTGTTGTTATTATTTCAGCGCTCGCTCTCTTCATGTTATTTTCTCCTCTCCTTCTAGACTTCTCTCTCTCTCACGCGCCTTTGCTTCACTCCACCCAGTGGGAGTGTGGAGGGAGGCGCCCTAGCGGTGATGTCACGCCAGGAATGCAGTTGTTGATGCAGACGTAGAAATACTCCAACCATTGACTTTTGACATGTTTAGGCTCTCATTGGAGACGTGCTTCAAGGCGCGCGCGGGAAGTCAACCTGACATGTTTTGGCAGGTGGGGCGGACCAAAATGAGCAAACATAAAGCGTCAAAATTTTTTGTTTGGTCATCCAAACACAGAGCAGGAGAATTCTGAGTCATTTTCCCGACTAAGCCTGCACACATTTTTTTTTTTTTTTAAGTATCCATCAAGAGTGAGGTGAGATTCAATTTCTAATGGTTAGTGATTTCTACACATTAATTTATTTGTGGCAGCCTGCCACGGATAAATTAGGGCCACAAAGAATAAGTTTTGCTCTACCTGTTAAAAATCCTTCATGTCTATGCGTAGACTCTTTTTTGGAAATCTTTTACTTTGAAAGTATAACTTCCGGCGTCCCTTTGTCACGATCATTGCTTTCTATCAGTGCAGAGGTCTTGTTCATTTTATAACGCTTTCGAGCTTCCTATTATGCAAAACCAACTTTTCTTGCCTATTGTCACCTGTTTTTCGTGAATTGGGGATCTGCATAAGTCCTGAAAATGTGAAATCAAACCATGGCTGGGATGTTTATAAAACAATTTTGCCTTCCTTCATACTTCCTCCAAACGAGCCGCTTGGAATTTTCACAACCTGTGACGTTTTTTACCAATTGTGATGTCAGCGGCTATCTCCACATACGGTGGAGATTTCCTCAAAGATACTTGCGCAAGTCCGCCATTTTATGTCTGAAGCTGTAGTCAATAAGCTCCTTCTTTTACTCTATTCTCTTGTTGTGGGGCAGACTGGCTCGTACATGCACATACATCCTCCTTTGTTACAAAGTAGCTTATAGTTCCAACTTATATCTGTCAGGAGACTCCATATAAAACATATTCTATGCAACATTTTGGTCACATTACATGTGAGTTAGACCAGTGGTTCTCAACCTTTTTTCAGTGATGTACCCCTGTGTGTGAATTTGTTTTTAATTCAAGTACCCCCTAATCAAAGCAAAGCATTTTTGGTTGAAAAAAAGAGATAAAGAAGTAAAATACAGCACTATGTCATCAGTTTCTGATGTGTTAAATTGTATAACAGTGCAAAATATTTGTCATTTGTAGTGGTCTTTCTTGAACAATTTGGAAAAAAAGATATAAAAATAACTAAAAACTTGTTGAAAAATAAACAAGTGATTCAATTATAAATAAAGATTTCTACACATAGAAGTAATCATCAACTTAAAGTGCCCTCTTTGGGGATTGTAATAGAGATCCATCTGGATTGATGAACTTAATTCTAAACATTTCTTCACAAAAAAATAAATCTTTAACATTAATATTTATGGAACATGTCCACAAAAAAATCTAGCTGTCAACATTGAATATTGCATTGTTGCATTTCTTTTCAGTTCTTTTGGACAAACATTTTAGTGAGGGTCAAACCATCATGGCATGGAGTAAACTCTGGGGTTATGGTAATGAATGGAATAGCCTACTTAATTTGATGTTCAGTTTATGAACTTACATTCATATTTTGTTGAAGTATTATTCAATAAATATTGAATTGTTGCTATTTTTAGAATATTTAAAAAAAATCTCACGTACCCCTTGGCATACCTTCAAGTACCCCCAGGGGTACGCGTACCCCCATTTGAGAACCACTGAGTTAGACCACAAGAAAGTGTTTAAAAAAATGTACAAAAAAAACTTCATAATATGACCCCTTTGGGAGATACTGTATATTCAAATTAATGAATGCATTAAAAAACATGAATAGCTTCTTTAAAGTGTGCGAGATGTTTTATTGATATTAATGTTTTGATATCATTATAATTGGAATGAGTGTGTAAAAATCGTTCCAGTGTAATATACATTTTTAGCAATAACATTTGGATTCACATTTTCTGTAGAATTATGCAGGCCTTGTCCCAACACTCAGATGAGACCTCCGCAAAGGCTTTCTTCAGAATACTCGAACATCGGCCACTACATTGGACTTTTATGGATGATAATTATACAGATGAATAGGTTCTTGAAACAGTTCCTGTGTTCGATCTCATTAAATAATACAGTGGGGATTGAGTGTTTAGGGAAGGGTAATGTATGGTTGATAAGTTTAAAAAAAAAGACATACTCACACTTACCAACTGAAGCACGTCTTCATCTTTTGGCATAATGGAAAGCTCCAGCACACACTCACTGTTTGAAGAGGGAGTCGTTAGTAAACATCAAATTATTCATGCATATTTAGCTGGAAATTGTGGGTTCAAGTCTCATTTGGGTTGTGCCCACAAACAAGTTTCATGCTGCAGCATCAGCTAATAATCTTATTTAATGAATATTAAAGATAACAAGCAGAGAAATTTATATGCAAAAAAAATTCCCCTGTGGATGCTTAGCTACCTTCCCAAGCAGTTAATTGCACATCAAAACACATTCTGCTCCATGACTGTGTAGAACACAAAGCTTCAGACAACTCCCTTCAGAAGCGTTAACCGTGTGTGTCATATCCATGCTCAAAGTGCTCACACGCTTCATCAGATTTTAAGAGACAAGAAGGTCTTACCTGTTTTGGATGAGGGCGATCACCTGGGAATACGTTTTTCCCAGTACGCTCTCCCCGTTCACTTTCACCAGACGATCCCCTTGTGGACAAAGAACGCACGGTTATTCACCACTACGTAAAGTTGACCTCTGAATATCATCTTTAATACTTTCAAACAGGTGAGTTAAACTCATTTTCATTGAGGGCCACATCGCAGTCATGGCTGCCCTTCATACTGTGAATAATATACATGAATATAAATGTATGGGATTTGCCTCATGATGTAATTACACACTTGCCTATGCATTTAATAAAAATTAAAAAAAATGTTAAGCACCGTAAAAAAAGAATCTTTAGATTTTACTGTAGAAAACCGAACAGGCAGATCGGTTGCCAGAATTTTTCATAAAATTTACGATGATTTTTACAGCATATTACAGTAAATGGAAAAAACGGTGCCACTGTTTTTTTGGTGTATTACTGCAAATTAAAACATGCTACCACTGTTTTTAATGGTAAAATCTATAGTTCTTGTGTTTAGTGTTTTACTGTAAATGGAAAAATGGTACTGCTGTCTTTTTACACTGACATCTATGGCTGTTTTTACGGCGTGTTACTGTGCAAAATGGTACCACTGTTTTTTACGGTAAAATCTACGCTTGTTATTTTTTTGAATGGTATTCGACAAATGGTACCTTTTTTTTTGACTCTAAAATGCACGGTTGTTTTTTCCCGTGTATTACTGTAAATGTAAAAACAGTACCATTATTTTTTTTTAACACTAAAATCTATGGTGGTTGTTTTTAAGATGTATTTCTGTGCAAAAATGGTATCACTTCTTTTACGGTAAAATCTGTGATTGTTTTTACAGAGTATTACTGTAAATGGGAAAATTGTACCACTGTTTTTAACTGTAAAATTATGTTTGCTATATTTCTATTGGAGTATATGGAGAAACGGTACCATTATTTTTTTACACTAACATCTACGGTTGTCATTTATACAGTGTATTATTGTAAATGGAAAAACAATATCACTTTTTTTTTTTTTTTTTTTTAACTCACATCTACGGTTGTTGTTTTTAACGCCGATTAATGTAAATGGAAAAAACGGTACCACTGTTTTTCTGGGTAAAATCTCCGGTTATTTTCTTATGGTGTAGTACTGTAAATGAAAAAACAGTCTGTGCATTGAAAACATCATTATCAACTGATTGCAATAATGTCAATTTGTTTTAACTATTAAATGAACCAAAAATATGACTTATTTTATCTTTGTGAAAATATTGGACACAGTGTGTTGTCAAACTTATGAGATGCGATGCAAGTGTAAGCCACTGTGACACTATTGTTCTTTTTTAATTTTTTTTTATAAATGTCTAATGATAATGTCAATGAGGGATTTTTAATCACTGCTATGTTGAAATTGTTACAAATATTGATACTGTTGTTGAAAATATTCATTTTTGTTTCACTACTTTTGGTTTGTTCTGTCGTGTTTGTGTCTCCTCTCAATTGCTCTGTTTATTGCAGTTCTGAGTGTTGCTGGGTCGGGTTTGGTTTTGGAATTGGAATTGGATTGCATTGTTATGGCATTGCTGTGTATTGATTAATTAAAAAAAAAATAAAAATAAATAATCTATTTTTTAAAAATTAGAATCGATTCTGAATCGCACAACGTGAGAATCTGGGTTCGAATTTGAATACATTTTTCCCCACACCCCTAATAAGTAGTGAATTATTGTGACAAGATTGATAAATGTATTTATACTACAGTGTTAAGTTGTCCCCGATTCTTAATAATTCATCTTAACAAGATGTTTTTGGACAATTTTATGCTTCCGACACTCTCGGGACTTTTCCCGTGCACAAAGCAGTGTCCATAAAGGCATGCTTGGATGACTTTGGTGTGGCGGAATGAGAACAAGTCCAACATCAGTGACTTTCTAAAAATGGGCTTTTGCAATCATTTCTGGTACTTTGCGGTGCATCTCACTTTGCCCTCGCTGTCTGCTCGCTGCTGTTGGTTCATCTGTGCAACCTCCACGTCAAAGCTTCCAGTGTTAATATTTGAGTGCCCCTCTGTTGTGGAAAAGTTGGGCCCCGAGGTTAAAAAGGTTAAGTACCCTTGCATTAAATACATTTAAAAAACAATATTAATAATCTAAACATTTAAAAAAGGTATGCGAAAACAATTACTGATAACAAGGTATTCTTTTAAAGAAGGATCAGGTTTTGGACATGCGAAAGAGCTGAGCCTCTTGTGAACCAAGTATGAGCGCTTAGATAACAGCTGTGTGCAGTGTGCGCTGACATGGCTCCATGCAGTCACAAGTGCAAACAAAGAGCGTGTTTGCATACGCTAATAACATAGGACTTTCTGAAAGGGGACACTTGGCGTGCCGGCGCCGCGCACGAGTACTCATTTCGCTTTGTCAGAGAGCTCCTCCTGCCTTCCTCGGTCTGCTCGACCCGACAGGACAAGTTGTCCCGCCGTGTGACACATCTGCAAAGTTGTCATACTGGTATTCATCACATCACCAAACACGAGATCCCCGCTCTCAGCTGATTTACCAAGCACATGATGTTCTCCTCACCTGTGCACAAGCCCGCCTGGTGTGCCGGACCTTTCTCTCGCACATTTTTCACAAATATGGTGTCCATGGGCTCCAGTCTTCCCTTCTGGAACCCTGTGACAAAAGCCAATGAAACCAGATGAGCAAACATATGCGCCCAGGCTGCTCGGTGCATAATCAAATACAGTAAATGTATTCTCTGAGTCATGAGAGTCCAAATTGACACATTTTAGGTGCACTTCTGCAATATGTCCTGTAGGGGGCGCAAGGATGCTGCAGAGTGGAAGTAATGCCTCCAATAGTGTCTTTGTCCATCATCCTGTACCCACTATTCATTAATGCGTGATGCAAGATAACTCACCCTTTCCATTGCCGTTCTCCTCATCCTGCAAACAGAAGAAAAGAAGATGCAAATCAGACTAAAACTGCCATAACAATTCATTATTATCCCAAGTTTTCTCTTTTAATTTACAACACTTTTTTCCACCCGATCAGAAGCGCTTCAATGCTAAAATGGTTTTATAGTGAACAACAAGACAGATTACGTACGCTTTTATTGCCTCACTTTTCCTTTCAAATTTCAATATGATTACATTTAGACGAGATGACAAGTGCTCGTGATGACATCATACAGTCAGTGAAGCAATCACGCGCACACACACACACACACACACACACACACGATCACGCACACATCCAAGCTGAGTGGACAGTTTGGGGTTAGGGGAACGTGGGCTGACGGCCGCCCGGCTTTAGGCCTCGCTGAGTGGGCTCATTCCTGCACTCTGCACACAATGCCAGGGGGTGGGTGGGAGCTTAAGAGCCACAGAAAGAAGAGTTGCTTGTCCCCAAACCGCCATATACTAGAGACCGTACACCGTGGATTCTAAACCACCGGAGTCCACAGACCGACACAAGACAGCAGGGATAATACTTTTAGGGCCTAATAACAGGCGCTAAACATCCATCCATCCATCCATTTTCTACCACTTGTCCCTTTCGGGTTCGCGGGGGGTGCTGGACCCTATCTCAGCTTCATTTGGGCGGAAGGCGGGGTACACCCTGGACAAGTCGCCACCTCATCTCAGGGCCAACACAGATAGACAGACAACATTCACATTCACATTAACAGCGTTTGCAATATATAAAATAGGGTGTACTATTAGTGGGCATGTTATGTGTGTGATTTACTAAGACTGCATGTAAAGTGGTGCAGATCACGAAGGATCATTTACTGCATATTCATTTGATCATGCTCCTACATGTGGCTAGGTTTTCAAACATGCAGGAGACATCTTCCACTTTTCATGGGCATTTTAGACAGTCCAAATTGCATCTACAATAGAAAACACTTTTTTTCAAGTGCGCTCGCAGGAGAGAGGCTGCACTTACTGTGCTCAAGAAGCAAAGAAATGCATACTTCAAGACCTTTTTTTCATATAGGAGATATATTAATATATATCTCCTTTATATATGTTATAAACAAAAAAAGGAAGGGCATTAAAAAAAAAAAAAACTCCAGGAGACACCAAAACATCAATTAAAATTGTTTTAGTACGTCACCCAGCATGCAGTTATAAAATTATAAAAGGATGTTGCAGAAAAGAACATATGCGTAATATATTTTATTTCTGACACACCATGCCAATATTTTGACACACACACACATATGACAGAGGATTCTCTGTCAATCGTCGACCGAGCGTGGGTCAGTTCGCACGTACTTTTCCGACGTGCTAAATAAAACGCTAAATAGTGCTTGCAAAATGGTGGTGAGTGCTTGTCGTGCTGTATGATATATTTTCATCTTCTCCTCCCAGTATTGTGGGCGTTTTAATGATCAGCATATCAATCAATCAATCAATCAATGTTTATTTATATAGCCCTAAATCACAAGTGTCTCAAAGGGCTGCACAAGCCACAATGACATCCTCGGTACAAAGCCCACATAAGGGCAAGGAAAAACTCACCCCAGTGGGACGTCGATGTGAATGACTATGAGAAACCTTGGAGAGGACCGCATATGTGGGTAACCCCCCCCCCCCCCCCCCCCCTCTAGGGGAGACCGAATGCAATGGATGTCGAGTGGGTCTGACATAATATTGTGAGAGTCTAGTCCATAGTGGATCCAACATAATAGTAAGGGTCCAGTCCATAGTGGGGCCAGCAGGACACCATCCCGAGCGGAGACGGGTCAGCAGCGCAGAGATGTTCCCAGCCGATGCACAGGCGAGCGGTCCACCCCGGGTCCCGACTGGACAGCTATATATTTTGCATATCAATAAGGACAGGGACGCAAAGTGGATTGCACTCCTTATTCTGCTCACTGAACAGATGCAATCCATTTTGCACACGTTTAGTAGATCAGCTCTGCATGTGCTATCAAGTTTGCACGTGTTTTAGTACACGCAAACCTTTAGTAAATCAGGCCCTTAGTGTAATGTGGTAACGTAAAGATAGTGATATGATTGTTTAGAAATTGGGTTCTACATTCTAAGACCCAAAATCCAAAGTCTTTTTTAAGAAGAGAAGTCATTTTCTAACACAATCTCCTAACTATAAACCAATTCAAATAACATTTGCAATGTTTCAGATGATATCATCAAATCATGTTCAATCCAGATCTGATCCAGACTTGGCAGCACTGTAAAATAAAATAAAAGATGTAGAAGTTTAGACCGAATCTGATCGGATCAGGTGATTTGTGTATTTTTTAGGGCTGTCAAAATTAACGAGTAAACTCATGTGACTAATCACAAACAATTATTGCATTAATCGTGAACACACTTAGATTAATCATGCAATCTATTTCGACCATTCAAACGCTTTTCCTTTAACGGCAATGATCAGATCAATGCATACGTCAGTAGAAAAATGAGTGCGGAGACTCCAATTGGTGTGCTCGCTGGCAAATGTGACTCCAACATACAGCCTGAAAGAACTTTTAATAAAACTTTTGTGAAAAAAATGACATGCACCAAGAAGGAGCTTTTATAACATCGCGAGAATCAGTTTGAATCGTGTTGAATTTGAGAATCGTTTTTAAATCGAATCGTCAACTCAAGAATCAGATCCAATCGTTAGGATCCCGAAGATTCACACTCCTAGTATTCAGCATTAATATTAACACTTTTAGTCCTTACCATACATAATCCTATTTTTTACACTCTTTATATACACTGGGAAAAACTCACAATCTCATGAAGTATATATTTCTAATTTCTAATCAAAATATCTAAACAAACTTAATACAAGTCACAATCTCCTGAATAGTATTTTTTTAGTGAGACATAAGAACTTTAGACAATAGATCTTCTAAGGTTAAAAAATACTAATTGTGAGCATCACAGGTTTGTTTTATGACACAAAACTTTACAATACTAGTAAGTATAGCTAATATTAAGTTTTGATTGCTAATTTCACGACCACTTTTAGGTTTTTAAAGCTTAAATATAATGTTGTATTTAAAAAAATCGGTTACCAACACAATTTGACTTGTTCCATTGGCCGATTTTTTGCTCATTACAAGCAAAAATAACTAGATTTTTTTTAAATTTATAAAGAGGGGCATTTTTTCCAGTGCAGATGTTTACTGTATTTTTTTTAGATCCTCTGATAGGTCAGGTGGTGAATATTTAAACTTTGGGGGAGGTCTGCACAAAGAGCCCCAAAGAGCTTGATCGCGTTTAGCGTATTCCCATCGTGGGTCATCCCTCTGTCTCCAATTGTCCAAAAACAAACCACCATTGTGACCCTGGAGGGCAGAACCAGAGCCAAAAAGCCTAGCATTAGTGGGCCTATTGTCCCGTGGTTGTCCGCCTGATAGTGCCTGGCTATGAGCGGCACCAAACCCAAGACAACGACTCTCGCTTTTATTCTGCAGCTGGCGGGTGAAGAGGTGGTAGAATAACACTAATAAAAATAATAATAACAATAACAATAATATAAAGAATAATAATAATAACAATAACAATAGTAATAATAATGGAGGCTTTGTTCTCAGCTGCTTCACTTTCACATCTGGAGACGTTTCAACCCCCGCCTCTACACCTCAAGCCACTCAGTCGCAGTCGAGTTCGATCAAATCGAATGGTTGAGCTTCTCCACCGCTGCTAATATTATTCAGCGGTTTGCTGAACCTCTACTTCATGACAATTAACTTTATCTGTGAACTGCAAAGAGCTCCGCCTTAGGTTTAACCGGGTAAGAAACGAGGCTTCTGCTGCTGGGAGAAAATGGAGAACATGTGTGGTAACAAAAATAAACATGGGCAAAGAGCATAAACTCTGGTAGCCAAGCGCGTTTAACACCTTCACATTTGGTTACTTTAAGGCAAAATATTCACTGTTGTCATTGTTAGAGGTCCTAAAATATCGTACCAGAATGAGAGTGGAGCACAAAGAAAACAAGTATTGTTATCTGAAAAGATAGCAGAGAAGAATACTTGATTTATCGTCCAAATATTGTGTATTAATAATTATATGTAATAAGCATAACAGGTGTATTGTAACAAGGGAGTTCAGCATGTGTGTCATATCGGTTCAGCATAATCATTTTCCTTTATCTGCTTTAAATTGAGAACAAATACTTTTTGTTTTATGGTAACTTAAATACACTGCTCAAAAAAATTAAAGGAACAGTTTTTTTATCAGGGTATGGCATGAATTCAATTGCACTTTTCTGATAAGGTTTTGGTCAGGTACGTGGCAGAGGGGGTTGTTCATCGGTTTCAGCTGCATTGGTGTTGAAGGAATGAACAACAGGTGCACTGGAGGGGCAACAACGAGATGGCCCCCAAAACAGGACTGGTTTTGCAGGTGGAGGCCATTTCAAGTTTCTCCCTCTTGATCTTTTTTAACTGTTTTTCCACTTGTGTTGGCTTTAGCTAGAGTCATTATCACGACTGGGAGCATGAGGCCATTTCTTAACCCTCCTGAAGTTGTGCAGATTGTCCTACTCCTCCAGGATGGCACATCCATGCGTGCTGTTGCAAGAAGATTTGATGTGTCTCCCAGTACAATCTCCAGAGCATAGAGGAGATTCCAGGAGACAGGCAGTTACTTTAGGAGAGCTGGACAAGGCCGTAGACGGTCCTCATCCCATCAGCAGGACCGATATCTGTTGCTTTGTGCAAGGAGGAACAGGTTGAGCACTGCCCGAGCCCTACAGAATGACCTCCAGCAGGCTACTGGTGTGAATGTCTCTGCTCAAACAGTCAGAAACAGACTTCACGAGGGTGGCCTCAGGGCACGACGTCCTGTAGTGTGCCCTGCGCTCACTGCTCAGAACCGTGAAGCTCGATTGGCATTTGCCATAGAACACCAGAATTGGCAATTCCGCCACTGGAACCCTGTGCTTTTTAAAGATGAGAGCAGGTTTACCATGAGCACCTGTGATAGACGTGAAAGGGTCTGGAGAAGCCAAGGAGAGCGCTATGCTGCCTGCAACATCATTCAGCATGACCCGTTCACTGGTGGGTCAGTGATGGTCTGGGGAGGCATTTCCATGGAGGGACGAACAGACCTCTACAGGCTAGAGAACGGCAGTCTGACTGCCATTAGGTATCGGGATGAAATCCTTGCACCCATGGTCGGACCCTACGCTGGTGCAGTAGGTCCTAGGTTCCTCCTGGTCATGTTGCAAGAGTATGCAGACAGTATCTGGACGATGAAGGAATTGACACAATTGAATGGCCCTCACGATCACTTGATCTAAACCCGATAGAACACCTCTGGGACATAATGTTTGGGTCCATCAGACGCCGCCAGGTTGCTCCTCAGACTTTACAGGAGCTCACTGATGCCCTTAGACAGATCTGGGAGGATATCCCACAAGACACCATCCGTGGTCTCATCAGGAGCATGCCGCGACATTGTCAAGCATGCATACAAGCACGTGGGGGCAACACAAGATATTGAAAATAATTTTGAGTTGCAGAAATTGAATTTAGGAAAAATGGACGAGCCTGCCACATCATTTTTTCACTTTGATTTTTGGGGTGTCTATATACTGAGCCCTCTGTAGGCTGAAAACTTTTATTTCCTTCAAAAGATGTGGCATCCTTTTGTTCCTGAGACATTAAACTGTCCATATCAGTATAGATATCCCACATTTTTTTTTCACCATTGAAATCTGATGTGTTTTCAAAGTGTTCCTTTCATTTTTTTGAGCAGTGTAAGTGGTTTGATGGTGTTATCCGCAAAGAATCCACCAAACGACATTGTGTCACAAGTCAGTTCCCTCAACATTTTCCAGCAGGAGGATGCTTCGACAAGACATGCTTTTGTGTAATTGCCCGTTTTGCAAGTATAATGCTGTTTATTGTACTCATATCAGTGTTTCTTCATGTGTAAAACTACATTGAGAATGCATTTTATACTTTTGAGTATCAGAAATAGGCATTTTTGCAAGGTGGGTTTGAAAGTAACCCCAGCGAATGGCAGGGAGCTAATGAATAACCATAACCCTATAGTTATCAGTAGCAAACGCTTACCCCTAACCTGAAACCCAACGCTAATCCTAACCTTAACCCTATTGTATTAATTTGCAAACCCTTACCCTTACATCAGTGGTTCTCAATTATTTTCTGTCATGCCCTCCCCAAGGGACAGACATTTTTTCACGCCACCCTTGAAGTTAATGTCTATTTTTAATCTGTACAGTATGTGTCAAAATAGTTCTTTACTAACCATAAATATGCTATTACGTCATTGCGTCTCACGCCCCCTTTGCCCCGACACCTCATGGCGCTCCCAAATCACTGCATTAAACAGTCTGTTAGAAACTTGCTCACAGTTAAATGTTTCTAGGGGACAGCATTTTTTCATGCACCCCCTCAAGTGTAGGTTTATTCATCTATCTGTATGTGTCAAGATATATGCTATCACGCTATTGCACCTCATGCCTCCCCACACAAATCTCGGCGCACCCCAACTATTTGAGAAACACTGCCTTACATGATACCTGACATAACCTTTTAAACCTTGGGTTACTTTGCGATGCACACCCCTAGTATGTAGTCTGTGTGATACAATAATCTTAGTTGAATTATTTGCAGAGCATGCTAATACTCCCACAGAGGCCAGGTCAGGATTCGGACCTGTCATGAACTGGCCTGTTTGGTGTAAACGTGGCATTATCACTCACCTTGAGGTTAGTGTGCAGGGCGGACTCTGGAGGGTAAACAATAAAGTGGCGCAAGGTGAAGCCAAAACCCTGAGAGTTCTTGCGGAGGACCAGCGTCCGGGGGCCTTTCCAAGGTGCGCTGAGGCCCTCCCTCCCCGGCCTGGACGCCATCGGCGGCCGAGGGTTGTCGGCGGTCGACGAGAGACCATCCCTCCGCCCTTTCGCCTGTGGACGTAAAAAAGATGGAGGGGCTTTAGCCACCAGATTCTGACAAGTTTGCAAACATGCAAGGAGCGGTTCTGTCCCTCAACGGGCCAGGGTTGGGGGGCAGTCTGGACAACACTGACCTTGGGTTTATCACCAGTGAGTTTTTCCCGCACGCATTCCCACCCTCTCTCTAAATATCTCATTCCGAAAAGGCAGAGTAAACAAGCCGGGCTGTCAGACACACGTGAGAACTCGCACCCTCGCGCTGCCCTGACGACCCACATCTGTCACTCAAGCGCCGTCACCTGACCAAACAGGGAGCAGGGATAAACACCTCGGAGTCCGCTCGGAGGCCAAGGTCTATACAACTTAATTAGCTGCTGTGGCACAAAACTGAATTCACTGAACGTTGAATACATTTAGATGACACCTGCAGACCCCACAAGTCCACCAGATTGGGTTGCTGCATGTTAACTATTTAATTCATCTTACAACAATCACAACGATGGTCATTCATTGATGCACTTCATAGTTCCAGAAAGGTACAAGGAAGCATTAAGTACTCTGATATATTTCATTTGTGACTAATACTTAAAGGAGAACTGCACTTTTTGGGGGGAATTTTGCCTATCCTTCACAATCCTTATTTAAGACAAAAATACATGTTTTTATCTTTTATGCATTCTTTAGCTTAAAAAAAACCCTAGCAAAGTCAGCAAACAATGGTGCCAATGGGAGTTGCTCTATTCCGCTTATAAAGTTAAAGTTAAAGTGATTGTCACACACACACTAGGTGTGGTGAAATGTGTCCTCTGCATTTGACCCATCCCCTTGATCACCCCCTGGGAGGTGAGGGGAGCAGTGGGCAGCAGCGGTGCCGCGCCCGGGAATAATTTTTGGTGATTTAACCCCCAATTCCAACCCTTGATGCTGAGTGCCAAGCAGGGAGGTAAAGGGTCCCATTTTTTTAGTCTTTGGTATGAACTCACAGCCTACCGATCTCAGGGCAGACACTCTAACCACTGGGCCAATGCGTAGGTAAAGCGCTCTACAAAACATACAAATACCTCCATCACCATTTCATATACACAAGCAGGGTTTCCACTACATGTTAACGATCGTGGAGCAAAGCCACGGCAAGGTTAATGCCGCCACACCTTCAAAATAAGTATTTTTCTTTTTACAATGAAAACACATTTTTTTAATATGAAAACAAATTTAAGTGATATATTGTTTGAATGTCTATTAGTCTATTATTTATGTACTAGATAGGCTCCAGCACCCACCGCAACCCCAAAAGGGACAAGGGGTAGAAAATGGATGGATGGATGGCTATAATAAGTTTGAAAAACAGCTCAAATATCATAAAAACATTCCTCATTGATTTAATTTGAAAAATAAAATAAAAAGTGCATATAAATGACCTTTCAGAAGCCAGTCAGCTGGTTGCGCACATAAACGGAGTTGAGACCAAAGCAAGGTGAGAAAGTTGAAATACATTTTAAGCTAATTACTGCATTTCTTGTTCAAACCAGGGTAAATTACCCTAAATCTTTTAACATTACTACCAACAATAACGTCTAACTTCACGCCATGTGCGCCTTCGAACATCGCTGTGCTGTGTGGGTTTTGTTCAGGCATTCCAGTTTCCTCCCACCTTCCCAAAATATGTATGTTAGCTTCATTGGAGACTGTAAATTGTACATAGATATGAATGTTAGTGTGAAGGATTGTTTATATACATTATATGTGCCTGCGATTGGCAATGCTAATTAGAGTTAGCTTGTTAGTCCATTGTACGTTAGCATTAAGCTAGCGGAATTAGAGCTCAACCTGTCGCCTACATCATTTTACTGATTTTTTCAGTTTATTCCAAACTATATTATGATTCTTACATGAATGTGCACTTCATGTGTATATAATGTACTTTCTTGAGTGTGCTTCGTTTTACAGTGACTTAACTGTGAAAAATGTCAACAAAACACCTCAAGTTATATTTTTTAATTCTAAGGACTGTTTACATATTTGGCAAACTAAATTGCAACATTCCTGGAGGGCATAATAAAGTATAGCCTGTGTTACCTTTTACAATAAGCAGCAACAATTAATACTAGGGATGTCCGATATTATCGGACATATGCTTTAAAATGTAATATCGGAAATTATCGGTATCGGTTTCAAAAAGGAAGAATTATGACTTTTTAAAACGCCGCTGTGTACACGGACGTAGGGAGAAGTACAGAGCGCCATTACTCCTTAAAGGCACTGCCTCTACATGCCGGCCCAGTCACATAATATCTACGGCTTTTCACACACACAAGTGAATGCAAAGCAAAATTGGTCAACAGCCATACAGGTCACACTGAGGGTGGCCGTATAAACAACTTTAACACTGTTAAAAATATACGCCACACTGTGAACCCACACCAAACAAGAATGACAAACACATTTCGGGAGAACATCCTCACCGTAACACAACATAAACACAACAGAACCAATACCCAGAACCCCTTGCAGCACTAACTCTTCCGGGACGCTACAATATACACCCCCGCTACCCCCTACACCCTCCCCCCTCAACCCTGCCCACCTCAACCTCCTCATGCTCTCTCAGGGAGAGCATGTCCTAAATTCCAAGCTGCTGTTTTGAGGCATGTTAAAAAAAAGAATGCACTTTGTGACTTCAAAAATAAATATGGCAGTGCCATGTTGGCATTTTTTTCCATACCTTGAGTTGATTTATTTTGGAAAACCTTGTTACATTGTTTAATGCATCCAGCGGGGCATCACAACAAAATTAGGCATAATAATGTGTTAATTCCACAACCGTATATATCAGTATCGGTCGATATCGGAATCGGTAATTAAGAGTTGGACAATATCGGAATATCGGATATCGGCAAAAAAGCCATTATCGGACATCTCTAATTAATACTGCATTGAACAAAGAGAGCTCAGTCTACCAAGTCAAATTCCTTGTGTTAAAGATGATTGTGATTCTGATGATATAATAATTTATTATTATTATTAATGGCATTATTAATAACTACTAACACTAATATTTATTTTTCAATATACATAAAACATTTGTTTAGCCTTTTTAAAGAAAATATATGCATTATTGCAAATCAAGATTATATCATATATAATGTCATATTGACCACGCCCCCACTGCCAAGTATATAGTGGCAGTCGAGGGGAAACTCTGCACAAGTATATATGTAATGTAGTAACAGGCACGTTCATAATAACATGTAATATTTACATATTTTGCTCATTTTAAGCATACAGCGGGCTAATTTCACAGACATCCCATTTCCCTTCAACAACAACAACAACAACAAACCCACGATTCATGGCAGACATTATGAGAGCCAGCAACGATTACTTTGGGACAGTTACAAGTTTTAGAAGCTGTGTGCTAAGCTGATTCATCTTTAGTGAAACACTAAGCATCATGCAGCAGTATTGCTAAGTGCTAAACAAGAAATACAAACTACAAACACATGCAAGCAATCACTTACTGTACAATGTCTGCTCTCACTGGGATGCCGACTGAATGTTCATATCTTCCCGTTTAGATGAATAATTTATCATAATCCTCACGAAAGGTTAAAAAGCGTCCTTTCGTGTCTTTCTCGCCATCTTTGGGTCTAAGTTGGATGTCAAAGTTGACCACAAACTTCTACTGTACAAGAGAGATGCATGATTTGTAATCTAGAATTAACTTTCACCAACTCAGGGGCGATGCAGCAGCTCACCAGGCTCAATATGTCAATATAGCAGCATACGCTCTTTAATCACAAGGTCGCAATTTTTTTCTTTCTGCGTTAGATCTTATAATAACATGACTGCTCGGTTAATATTCAGGTAAATTCAGATGTAAATGGACTATTCTTGGCGGTTTTTGAAATGGCTTTAAAGGCCTGGAATAGTGTACTCCCATTAGCTGCATTGTTAGCCACCTCGTGCTTGCCGTACTTAACGACTTAGAAAAACATGTTTTCTTTTCTTACATAGGGATTGTAAATGATAGGCTAAAATCCAAAAAAGTGCAGTTCCCCTTTAACAATTAAACTTTTCTAAAGATGAGAAAGATAGAGACAGCTTTGTGGTTAGAGTGTCCGCCCTGAGTTCGATAGGTCGTGAGTTCAAACCCCGGCCGAGTCATACCAAAGACTATAAAAATGGCACCCATTGCCTCCCTGCTTGGCACTCAGCATCAAGGGTTGGAATTGGGGGTTAAATCACCAAAGTGATTCCCGAGCGTAGCCACCGCTGCTGCTCACTGCTCCCCTGGGATGGGTCAAATGCAGTGGATAATTTCATCACACCTAGTGTGTGTGTGACTATCAGTGGTACTTTAAATTTAACTTTAAATGAGCTTTTTGCCGCATTACTTATCTTCTTCGTCTGTTATGAATGACTACAATATACGATCTATTTGGGTTAGGAGGCCTTAACCGTGTCAACGAACGCCTGTGTTTGGTCAAAACATCAACATGTATCCCTGACACATAGCAGACATGTATGCTAAATTGCACGCACACGCACACACACACACACACACACACACACACACACACACACACACACACACACACACACACACACACACACACACACACACACATACTGGTAATCATTAGGAATGGGGACCACTTGTGAGGACTACCCTTTCTACAGGTTGTGGAGGCATAAAAAAAAAATTGGTAAAATGGTCACTGCCCAGCTAGCTCATACACGTCTTGAAATCTCTGGATTGATGAAGTAATGTGCTGATCATTCTTACTGGGGACCCTGGGGAAAAAGAGTTCATATGGTTCATGGGGAGCAAATTTAAATAATTTTGCATAATTCACACAAATTTGTACGTGACTACTGAGGACCATTTAAAAAAAATGATTCAAATTAAATATGACATGATGGTCAGAATACAGCACTACAGCTGTCCTCTTATAGGAAGTTTCACCACTTACATGTTAAAGCAAATCCTGCATCTTCTGTGACATGACTGAAAACTGATATTTAGCACTAATGAAGTTGTCTGCAACTCCAACTAGCATATATAGAAGGATGGAAAATTCTGAATGTGAATCATACTTTAAGGTAATAATGTTTTATAACCATGCTGTATGAAAATGTCATCCTAAGGAACACTAAACCAGATTTTGTTTTTGGAAAAATATATTAGTTTTAACTAAGGATGGATACCATACAGAATCACCGATGAGGAGGCTGCTGTGCAAATGTCTCCCACTCAAACTAACCAGTAAACATGTTTTATAGGCCAAAGCTTAAAAATCACTTAGGCATCTTCAGAATGGATCTGACTATCATTTAAAAAGATTTCCCTTTAGGGGACCTGTTTTTTTGTCCCCCTACCGTCAGAGGTCCCCTAAAGGTGACTGTGTAAACAGAGCGATGTCCCCATTAAGTAAGCATGGCCAGAACACACACACACACACACACACACACACACACACACAGGTTTTGACCTAGCAGGCTAGTCAGCAACAAGCGTCCACGCTGCAACAGGAAGTGTCAGACTGTAGGCAGGAAGTGTGGCTAGCGTTAACAGGGCAGGATAACCAGATGCTCCTAAAAATATCCAACACTCCTTTGCTGCTCTGTCTTCCCTCAATTTGCTGCCTCTTTTTTTTTTTTTTTTTTTTAACCTATTCTTCCTTTCCTGACATGGAAATCCTTCTCATTTGAGGTTTATCACACTTTTTCTCCTTCGTCTTCCATTTTTACAACCAAAACAGAGGTAAATGATTCAGGAAACTTGTTCCTTAATAATGAGAATGAGAAGTCATATTTTGCTGATTTTAATCAGGGTTTTTTTTAGGAAGAAGTTCAGAATTGTTTTGCTTGTTTTTGTAGGGTCTCCAAAATGGCAGTTGGCCTGTGAAGCCATGCTAATTCAACAACTCGTTTACGCAAAACCTGGCGGCAATGTAAATAACAGACATCGGGACATTATAAAACCTGGACTGGTTTTTGGTTCTCCGGTTCAAAAACAAGGTGGTACCAAAGACAGTGTGTTGTGTTTTGTCATTTCAATCTCTCAATGTAGCTGTGCTAACGACTACCTCATTCTAGCTCACCACTCATTTATGCAAAACGAAATAAAAACGAAAATAATAGATATTATGGAAATTTTGACCTGCTTTCTGGTTTTCCAGTTTGAAGGGAAGTTGGTAAAAAAAAGAGTGTGTTGCCATGTTTTCTTTCCGAAGCTCAGAAACAACAAATCGCTAATCCCGCCATCAGTGTGTGAATGTGTGTGTGTGAATGGATGAATGTGGAAATTGAGTTCCTTAAAAAGGTAGAAAAGCGCTATACAAGTACAACCCATTTAACATTTACTAATTACTTTCCTCAGGCTAGCTCACAAATAATTTATTCAAAATTGACCTTATGCAAAGATGGAGTCTATTTAAAATATGACAAGAAATATGAAACTCCTGACTGGGTTTGGGGCACTACTAAACTAAACTGTTTTTATTTGGGAAACAAGAATTGGCTAATGTAGCTATGCTAATTCTCTGCTCAGGCTAACTAATGACTCATTTAGTACAAAAATGAGGGACATGATTGTCATAAATGACCACATTTAAGGAGGCATTATCATTATTTATTAGGTCTGTGACTCTTTGGGCACCTAAAAATTTGATCCGATCCCTATTCCTGGGGTGACGATTCAACTCTGAATCGATTCTTAATTCAACACGAATCTCGCAATGTATTATTTGGTATAATAATTATAATTAAACATTTTCAAAAAAGTTAAAAGGTTAGAAAAAGTACCTAACATTTTGATCGATCCCTATTCCTGGGGTGACGATTCAACTCAGAATCGATTCTTAATTCAACACGAATATCGCAATGTATTATTTGGTATAATAATTATAATTAAACATTTTCAAAAAAGTTAACAGGTTAGAAAAAGTTCCTTCTGGTTGCATGGAGATGGCCTAAACACATATTTTTAAATTGATTCTAAAATGTTTATAAAAATGGAAAAAAAAACATTTTAATAAATTCTTGAAAATTATGAATTCATTCAGAATCGGGATGAATAAGAATTGTAATTTGGATATGAATGGATTTTCTTTGTACACCCTTATTATTTATGATCGTAAGGATATAAAAACTTCAATCAGTTCACAATCTGATAGCTAACATCAGTACTGTAGATATGGCCCGTATAGGTGCAATATTTTGTCTTCACATGTTCACAGCTGACATGTGGTAAGCTATCGCTTTGCGGTACTATGTATTTGTTTTGTGCACTTTATAAAGATGTCTGGAAGGAAGACAACGGCGGCGGCACAGGTGGTTGTCAGGTGAATGATAAAGCATCGAAAAAAGTCCAAAAGGAAATGAAGCAGGGTGAAAGCAGAAAGACAAATTCCTCGGAGGGAGCGGTTTGGTCGGGGCAAGTTGGGACAGAGACGCTAACAGAGAGAGTGAATGATAGGATGAAGAGAAGAAGAGGAAGAAGAAGGGGTTGAGGAGAAGTATCGGGCCTTGGCGAGGAACAGGCTCCAGCACGCCGGTTTCAACCACATGGCCCCTCCCAGCGCTGGGAATACCAAAGCCTGTGATTACCCCAAACACACCATGGGCTCAAGCTGTTTCCTCCTCGGCCGGTCTGCTGGACCTCACAGGACACCATCCAGCGCTCGCCAACCCGACCCCTAGCCCCTGAAGCCAGGCCAGCTGCTGGGTGGTACCGTACCTGTCACCTGGCAATGACCAGTCTGTCTGCTCGCACACAAAAACGACGCAGATGACCCCCCTTTGTTTAACCAAACAGGCATTTGGAAAGTTCTCTGTGGTTTTCTGTTTAAACTTGACGTCCTACGCAGGCTTAGCGCAGAGAAATCTCACTACTGTTACAAAGACCTTTCCTAACGCCAACATGCCCACGCTGAACTTTCTTCTTGTTGTCCTCTAGTTGCAGGAAATCCAATCCAAAAAGGAAGCCATTAAAAGCCGCAAAAAACGGCCAAGCTAGCATTAAGTGCTTGGCACAAGACAACTTCCTGCTTCCACGAGGCTTACGGACAATTCCTGTCCGGATTTTAATAAGAATGTGTGACATGACATGAAGGTTGACGTGAGCAGAAGATTTCTTGCTTAAAAATGATTACTAACCACATCTCTGGATACAAGAAAAAGACTTGGGTGCCTTTTAGCAACACTTAAGCTATTAATAACCTGCCTAAAGCTTTTGAAAAATGTCTTAAAGGGGAACATTATCACCAGATCTATGTAAGCGTCAATATATACCTTGATGTTGCAGAAAAAAGACCATATATTTTTTTCACCGATTTCCGAACTATAAATGGGTGAATTGTGGCGAATTAAACGCCTTTCTATTATTCGCTCTCGGAGCGATGACGTCACAACGTGACGTCTCATCGGGAAGCAATCCGCCATTTTCTCAAACACATTACAAACACCGAATCAAATCAGCTCTGTTATTTTCCGTTTTTTCGACTGTTTTCCGTACCTTGGAGACATCATGCCTCGTGGGTGTGTTGTCGGAGGGTGTAACAACACCAACAGGGACGGATTCAAGTTGCACCAGTGGCCCAAAGATGCCAAAGTGGCAAGAAATAGGACGACATTTTTTCAAAATACGAGGGTGTGGGGAAAGCCGACGAAAATGGTCAGTCGTTTGTTCCGCACACTTTACCGACGAAAGCTATGCTACGACAGAGATGGCAAGAATGTGTGGATATCCTGCGACACTCAAAGCAGATGCATTTCCAACCATAAAGTCAAAGAAATCTGCCGCCAGACCCCCATTGAATCTGCCGGCGTGTGTGAGCAATTCAGGGACAAAGGACCTCGGTAGCACGGCGGCAGTTTGTTCCCGCAGACAAGCGAGCTAAACCCCCTGGATGTCTTGGCTCACACCGCTTCTACCGTCCCTTAAGCCACCGAAGATGATCAAGAGAAGAATATCGACCCTAGCTTCCCTGGCCTGCTGACATCAACTCCAAAACTGGACAGATCCGCTTTCAGGAAAAGAGAGCGGATGAGGGTATGTCTACAGAATATATTAATTGATGAAAACTTTATTCATTACTCGCGGTTTTACGTAAATTATTATACATAAACTGTGTTTACCAATAATTTAGCTTAAAAACATTACAACACTTAAAAACAAACACATACCAATCGTTGGTTAGAAGGCGATCGCCGAATTCGTCCTCGCTTTCTCCCGTGTCGCTGGCTGTCGTGTCGTTTTCGTCGGTTTCACTTGCATACGGCTCAAACCGAAATGGCTCAATAGCTTCAGTTTCTTCTTCAATTTCGCTTAAGCCGCTGAAATCCGAGTCTGAATCCGAGCTAATGTCGCTATAGCTTGCTGTCCATCCGCCATGTTTGTTTGTATTGGCATCACTATGTGACGTCACAGGAAAATGGACGGGTGTGTATATAACGATGGTTAAAATCAGGCACTTTGAAGCTTTTTTTAAGGATATTGCGTGATGGGTAAAATTTTGAAAAAAACTTCGGAAAATAAAATAAGCCACTGGGAACTGATTTTTAATGGTTTTAACCCTTCTGAAATTGTGATAATGTTCCCCTTTAAAGTTAGTACTTTTGAAAAAAGGTACTAGTTTGAAAAAGACCTGAGACGACAAACAGTTGATACGTGACAATATCAATATAAATCGCAATAAACACGTAATCGATATCGATAAAAAGTGTTTTTGACAAAACGTTGAATACATTTTTTTTCTTCTATGTCGGAAGAAAGCGGAAATTGCGGAACAAGGTTGGTTGCATGAACAAAGGCACTCGCTCTCTGGTAACAGAGCAACGCAGGAAGTGATCACTGATTAGTGGGAGTGGCACGCTAGCAGCCAATCAGGTAACAGTATCAATTATATACTTCATTGGCGCCATCTCGCGGTTGATTCTTTGCATGGAGTGGAATACAAACTAAAAATATGAGAGAGAGAAAAAAAATTGTGGATAAAACTGGAAAAGGAAAAATCACTTCAACAGCATGGCAGTTTTTTTGGTTTTTTTTTTAAACAGGGACCGTAGTCAGACGAATGTAGACCTGTAAATAATGCAAGGTGCTCGTCCCCACCAAGACTGGCAATACCACACCATATTAGTTGCGCTTAACCTTTAGAGCACAGCTGTAACTTTCTGGCACTAAACCTGCAGAAAATAGTTCTTCTCGGGTTTCTCTACGTTTACATTTTCATACGCTGCATTATTTTGTTACACTGGATTAAGTATTTCTTACATATTCCTTATTTTTGCACCCTCATTTTAGGAGGTTATTGTTAAGTTGTTATTGTTGATTATAGTTTACATTGATTGTTTGTTTTCCATGGTTGTGTTGACATTTCATTTCCTTTCTGCCTTGATAGCTGAGGGGATTATAATCAATCAAATACAATTGTTTACATTTAATATATATTTCTCCTTGTCCTTATTTTTCGTAGGTAATAAAAAATATCAATAATTATCGTTATTGACCAATATAAAACACTTACATGGCCCAAACTAGGCCCATGTTGTTTTTTGTTTTAAATAACCTTTCATACTGTTTAGCCAACATTCTTTTAACAATGTTGTCCATTCAAAATGCAAATAAAACAACTATTTTAGTAGGTCACTGTCATTATAACAAAGAGAAGGTGTGGTGACTGAAATTCCTCAGGCAAGCTAACAAGTATTTTATACAAAATCAACTTTATATAAAGATGGAGGCCAGGAAAATATAAAAAAAATACGAAATTCATGATTAGTTTCTGCATGTTACTGAAGAATATTGGTGACCAAAAAAAATGACATTCCCAACTAGTGGCATGCTAGTTGGGCATACATTGGACACAGCATTTTCAGACATCTGTTATGCTTGTAATTTGAATAACTTTTTTGTTTCAAAAAGGCATAAAAAAAAACAAACATGTAAAGTCAAACACCTCTGAGGTTGTAGAATTAACAATTTAACCATTAAGTTTGGAAAAAAATGCATATAAAAAATTTGAGCCGTGGTCATGTACAGTTGTAACCTGCCTGGTTCAGTCTCTGCATTTCTCTCCACCCTGAGAGACGAGCATGCTAGCTACCAAGCTAAAAGCCCCGGGCTATCAACAATAGCCAGCACTGCTCTTGAGGTTGACAAGCAGTGAGGTTTACTAACGTACACATGGCCCAGCCACACGGGCTGGTCTCCGTTACACTCACCCCCCAAACCTCTCTGTCATCTGGGTCACGGCACCACTGTAACTCGCCTGGTCCAATCCCTGCTTTTTTTCTGTTCTGCAGGGGACTCAAACCTGGGTCGTCCGCATGAGAGACGAGCATGCTAACTACTGACCTAAAAGCACGGGCTATCAACCCAATAGCCAGCATTGCTCTGGAAGTTATCAGGGAGTGACGTTTACTAACAATTAGAAAATTGTATTTCAAATGGCAAAATGAAAAATAATCCCAAAAAAAGTGTTCAATCTCAGACATTCCTTAGATGTCACTATATAAAGACAATAAGATATGTTTTATGTTTTTTGTACTGTAATTCAATATTAGACCTGTAGACATCACCACCAGATGCTAACGTTAGCTATCAGATATCAAGTTATCAGTGTAGTATCAGTTCGTCAGTCGTCAGTAGGCTTCCCTCTTCAAAGCTCTACGAGGGCTGGCAAAGCGCAGCGCTCCAGAACAATAATGCTCTTTTAAAGAGCTGAGAGCTGCAACCTGTTTGAATGAAGCGGAGCTTTACGCACGCCACAAATTGCTGACAAGCCTTTAATCCCGACGCCCGCCGTGTCTGCATCCGCGGCCCAGAGCCGGCAGGCCGCTCGGCCGAGAGGGAAGAGAAGCGTGGAAAAGGCGGATGTGTCACCGGGTTCAAGTGTCCAGTGACATTTTATTGGGATGTGCGGTTTGTGTCAGTACACATGTGAGTACATTAAAAAAACAAGTCAGGCAGTCAGTTGGATTGGGTGATGCAAAGACAGTTGAACAGGTTTTTAAATCCTTGCAGCCATACTGTACATTGTACTTCTTCTTTGTCCAATGGAAACCTGCTTCTCTACTCACCACGATGCCAGAGAAATACTTTCCAAAATTCCTATTTGGAGCATTACATCATTTTAACGAATAATTGACTCCATGACTTTAAAGTATCTTAGCGTCCTTAGTAAACAGCCCCATGATTGACAGGAAAACTACTTACTAAGACTCTTCTACTCCTGAAACGCTGAACACAAAAGAGTGAAAATGTGTCAAAACACGCAACCCTACAGTGTTGCTATTACTTTTCTGACAATTACACCACAAATGGCCTACATTTTTCACACAATGAAATGCACTCTACAAAACACCCACTGCAATTTTAGAATGCCTGGTCGAATCGCCACAAACGTCGGCAGACACTTTTAGGGGACTGACAAGATTGGTTTAAATACCTATCAAACAAAAAGTGCGAAACTAGGCAACTAATGGATTGATAAATGGAGATAAGATAAATGTATTACATGTATGCTAGCAAGTATTCCAGAGCATACCGAACACAACCCTTACGGTGTCCACATGTTTTCACAAGACTGTACTTCAAACAATCAGTAAGTTGTTACCACTTTCATGTGGTGTTTCTAAGAAGAATTAAGCCGTCGTAGTTCAGTCCAGTTTGGTAAACGAACAAGTCCACTGGCTGGTCTATCTGCAGAAAACCAAATAACTAATGTGGATATTGTTTACTGATAGCCCCAAGGATTTGGGTCTGAAATGATAGAGCTTGTTGTGGTTTAGGTGCTGCCAGCTCCTCGCTGTGCGCTTCAGTAATCAGCTGATTTCTTAGTTAAAAGTCACTATCTCATCCACGCGGAGAAAATATTTGGACATTTGATTGAGGAGACCCGGGAACTCAAACAAACAAACAAACACATTATTCCAAATAACATCTGTTTGTCCCAGCTGTGTACGTACAGTCTAACTCCCCCAAGACCACCACTAATCAACTGTCAACTACAAGACCATCTAAAGCAGTGGTTCTTAACCTTGTTGGAGGTACCGAACCCCACCAGTTTCATATGCGCATTCACCGAACCCTTCTTTAGTGAAAAATAAAATGTTTTTTTTTTCCAATTTAAGACAAAGTTATACGTTTTTTCACTGGTGCACAAAATGAACCGTGCATGAACATCACCTTGTTCAAAGAACAAAACCAACACAGTGCATAAACTCACAACAAATTACACACCTGCAAATCAGATGGAAAATTAGAGGGAACATTGTTCGGGGGTATCAATAAAACGGCTATAGGGAGAAGTTTTTATTTACACGATGAGGGTGTGTGTTGACCTCCGCGGCAGAGGCTCCGCCGAACCCCTGAGGCCGACTCACCGAACCCTTAGGGTTCGATCGAACCCAGGTTAAGAACCACTGATCTAAAGCTTAGGTCTTCTATTAGTAAGACCATTTTAGACAAATGTACGCCTTAAAATTTTTGGGAACACTTCAAGGTAAGGCCCCTTTCGGTTTCCAGTGTACAAAGCAATCCAACACCTTCAGAATTTGTCCTCACAAATGGACACTCAAACAGACACTTTCCAAATTCTTTTAGAAAAGGTATTCTCCAGAATCCCACGAATGGCTGGAGGAACAACTCTTGACACAATTTGACACTCTGGATTATAAGATTATAAAGGCAGTGGGACGCTAGCTCTAGGTCGCAAAGCTCTGAGACCCAGTGGCCCCCCGCAACACCTTGTTAAAAATGGCACCTGGCTTGAAACTCATCTCCCATTAATTGTAACAGAGACCATGCGAGGTAAACACATCTGCAACAACATCCTTACAGAGATGAATAAAACTTAGATGTACGTAAATGCTCTGCAGAAAAGATAGAACTATTTAGTTTTTTTAAGCGAGTTTGACACTGCCGTTGATTTATGCCACAGTTCGGTTTGGAGGATGGTAATTAGTGGTGCTGATGAGCTATGCTAGGTTTGACTGCTAGCGTTAAGTCATGACACACTGCACAATGTTACTAAGGTTTCAAACTATCAAAAAGTGCAGACATTGCCAATTCCTGCATAGTGCTTAGTTTAAGACAGTCCAGTTGACACACAGCCCAGTTTGTCAGACAAACTGCAGCTTTCATGGATGCTTCCATGCCTATTGTACCAATATGAACCCAGCCCCTCCTTACCCTGAGCTGATGGGAGATGTGGCGGCGCCTGACAGGCATGACTGGCGGCGATGGCGGCGGCCCAATGGTGCCACGCAGCACCGCCAACCAGATGCATCGAGGCTCGGGGGAGCTGCAGTCCACCCCCACCGGGTTCTGGAAGCTCCAGTCAGACCCGGCCGACGAAGGGCAAGGGAGCATAGCGGCGGGCATCGCGGTGCGGCGGTGGCTCACGTCCACATTGCTAATGGAGTGCATGGGAGCCAAGACAGTCAGTGGACCACAGAGGGTGGCCTCAGATCCTCCTCCAGTACTTCACCGGCCTTCCCTTTAACATCCGCACCATCATCCTCTGGAAAGCGTAATCCCACAGGTTGCACCCATGGCGCCTGAATTCCACAGCAACTCCACCAGAGAGAGCTGCACAGAGAGTGACAGCGCTGTCCGCCGCTGGTGTTCTGCATACAAAGCAACTGTGTCCACCCCCAAAACACACTATGCCTGTCCCACAGGGGTGGATGTCTCCACCCCCACCACCACCCCTCCTTGCTTGCTCTCTTCTTCACTCTGTGTCGCGAAGAACAAACAAATTGTTTCTGCCACTCGGCTCCATCCAACTAATCTAATCCCAAATACCTCATCGCCATCATCCAGGACAGATGCTGGCTGTAAAACGCGGGTCATGGTGGCCCAGATGGAGATATATCTTGCAGCCCGTTGCAACCTAAACCCACAGTCAATCCCTCCCGTGAAGAGGAAGCATTACAGCGGCACGTGCACCACATGTGCGTGTCGACCCACCCCCTCAGTCACCACTTCATAAAAAAGTGACAGCAGACAGCGAGAAGGAAACTCTTTACAGCAGAGGAAAAATCTGGATGTCGACATGACCCCAACACCTTCACATAAACTTCTATCCGAGGAACACCTAAATAATGAAATCACCCACCCCCACATTCAACCGACAAACTTTGCACAAAAAAACCGCTGGGCATCCACGTTGCTGCCAAGTGACCTCGACCATGACCACATGAATAAGGAGAGTATTTTTTTAGCCCTTGAGCCCCCCTTAAAAAAACAAAGTTAATCTTTTTTCCCTTAAGTCCAAAAATGGTCCCTCTTCTCTTTCAACACAATTTTAACAACTTAAGACGTAACCTTAGATCAGGGTTGTCAAACTCGTTTTCCTCGAAGGCCACATCGCAGTCTTGGCTGCCTTCAGAGGGATGCTTTTTTTAAATTAATTTAAATTATGCATGTGGGTAATAACCTGAGATTAATCATGATTAATCAAAATTCAAGTGTGATGCATCTAATTAAAAAAAAAAATTCCATTAATATAAATGTATACCGTATTTTTCGGATTATAAATCGCTCCAGAGTATACGTCGCACCGGCCGAAAATGCATATTAAAGAAGGAAAAAAACATATATACGTCGCACTCGAGTATAAGTCGCATTTTTGGGAGAAATTTATTTGATAAAATCCAACACCAAGAATAGACATTTGAAAGGCAATTTAAAATAAATAACGGAATAGTAAACAACAGTCTGAATAAGTGTACGTTATATGAGGCATAAATAACCAACTGGTATGTTAACGCAACATATTATGGTAAGAGTCATTCAAATAACTATAACATATAGAACATGCTATACGTTTACCAAACAATCTGTCACTCCTGATCGCTAAATCCCATGAAATCTTCTTCCTCGTTGTCGCTCCTGGTATGCGCCGCTAGCGTCCTTTCTTTCTGCTGCTCGATCGCCATTTTCTGCTGCATATTTCACTACGCCCGGCTTGTAATCTGCAGTATATGATTTCTTTTTCGGTGCCATTTTAGTTCAGCCCTTGTCAGTTTTTATAAGTTACCGCCAATGTTGAAATAATTCATTTTAATAGCTACGGATGTAGCAGCAGTTAGCATCCCATGACCCACAATGCACTTCTGCCATGACGCACAATGCACTTCTGCCATGAACCGCCCCCGCCAAATTCTTATTGGTTGACGTGTGTGACGATTGCGGACATTTGTTTCGTCTCTTACGCGAATGAGCTAAATAATATTATTTGATATTTTACAGTGATGTATTAATAATTTCACACATAAGTCGCTCCGGAGTATATGTCGCACCCCCGGCCAAACTATGAAAAAAACTGCGATTTATAATCCGAAAAATACGGTAATGATCTTATGATATTATTACACAATTGCCGATGCATTTGATTATTAGATTTTTGTATGTACTTATTGATTGACCTCTATTGAAAAAATAAGTAAAGGTGACAAGAAGATATTTTAACTATTTATTTGTATCTTTACAAAAATATTTTGTAATACCGTGTTTAATAATATAGTATTTGGCACGATCAGATAATATTTAAGTTTAAAAGATATGCATTTTTTTTTCTGTCAAAATTGAAAGAACAAATCCATTTAGTAAAAAAAACAAAAAACTTTGTATTTCATTGACATATATTTTTTCCTGGTGTTCTCAGGCCACATAAAATGATGTGGCGGGCCCAATCTGGCACTGGGCCTTGAGTTTGACACCTGTGCCTTAGATGAAGTGAAGTAAAGTTAATTCTATTTTTACATGGCTTTTTCTCTAGTGACTCAAAGCACTTTACATAGTGAAACTCATTATCTACATCTTTAAGCTACATTTAAACCGGAGTGGGTGGCACTGCCCAAGGACACAACAGCTGTGACTAGGATGGCGGAAGCAGGAATTGAACCTAGAACCCTCAAGTGGCTAGATGGTACCTACAGTATTCAGGATGTAACGATATAAAAATATCAAACAACAGACCAAAATTATCACGGTTATCATTATTATCTTGGTGTTGTTGAATGTGCTCAAAAAGTACTTATGTATATACACTTAAATCCGTTGACCAATTTATTATTTCTCAAAATAACTAAAACAAATATGCACGCTGTAAAAGAAAAACTCACTTATTTGCATCCTTTGTGTTTCTTGTGCTTCACTGATAGTGTTTTAGTCTTAGTATTGTATCTGTTTTAATGTTTTAAATATTGGTTTGTACTGTAGCACTATAAGATTTATTGCAATGAAAAGTGTGTGACAAATACAGCTTACACACTATTATTATTGCTTGATATTTATGGCGGGCGTTGGGATGTCCTACTCTGTTCAGCGGTCCTTGAATGCACCCTAAAAACACCTCCATCTGTATCGCAATTTAGATTCAATATCCCTCTTCTAATCAAGACTCAAAACACACCTATTCCTGACTGCTTTTCTCTTTGTTGTTGTTGTTTTTTTTCCGATTTGATTTTATTGTTGTGATTTTGTACGCTGTCCTTGAGTGCCCAGAAAGGCCCCTTTTAAATAAAATGTATTATTATTACTGCTAATAGATCAATCAGGCTCTGCTAAGAGAGCACAACTTGTAGATTCAAAGTGCACAATTGAATATCTTTGTTGCTCAGACAGTAATGTGTTATATACATTTAGATTAGGGAATGCGTTTTTTTAATGGGCAAAAAGTGTCTCTTGTTTTCATGTAAGCATTTAAGCTAGCGAGCTGGTACCAATCAGTCTATGAGTTTATCAAAGTGCAGTTATCAATCATGTTTTTTCCATGATTTTGATTTAAAACAGTAATACAGTTGAGAGTTTTACCGCGGTTATCATTAATACTGTTTATCGCTACATCCCTTGTACTAATATTTCCGTACACCCAACTTTTTCTAAGATACAGATTCACTGAAATTTTTTTTTACTGTATACCATCTTGGTTATCATCCATCGTGGTCATCCTAAATATTCCTGCCACTTCATTTTACACACTATAACATTTTCAAGTCGTTTTTTTGGACATATACCGCAATAATATCATACCGTGAGATTTTGATATCTTTACATCTCTAACAGTAAGTGATTATTATATTAGGTTTGTAGTTTGTATTTCTTGTTTAGGGCTCAGCAATACTGCTGCATGATGCTTAGTGTTTCACAAAAGCTTAATCTATTTAGCATACAGCTTCTAAAACTTGTAGCTCGTCCTTCTTATATTCAGGCTCAAAAATATACGTTTCTGTATCATCATTTGTCCCAAAGTTGCCTTTGCTGTCTCTCACAAAGTCTGTCATGATTAGTAGTGTTGTTGTTGTTGTTGAAGGGAAAAAGCGAACGTTGTGATGTGTCTGTGAAATTATTACGCCGCCGTATTATTAAAATGAACATAAATCAATATGATAACATGATAATGATAATGATAACATAAATCAATATGGCACAGATTCGGTGACCACAGATGACGCGCTAGCTGTCCAAAGTCGGGACCCAGGGTGGACCACTCATCTGTGCATCAGTTGGGGACGTCTCTGTGCTGCTGACCTGACTCCACTCAATATTATCTCCTGCTGGCCCCACTATGGACTGGATTCTCACACTATTATGTTAGATCCACTATGGACTGGACTCTCACTATTATGTTAGATCCACTATGGACTGGACTCTCACAATATTATGCTACGATCAACTCGACGTCCATTGCACCAGTCATCGCATTGGGTTGAGTTTTTTCTTGCCCTGATGTGTAGGGGGTGTAACAGTACACAAAAATTTTGGTTCGGTACGTACCTCGGTTTAGAGGTCACGGTTCGGTTCATTTTTGGTACAGTAAGAAAACAACAAAATATACATTTTTGGGTTATTTATTTACCATATTTGCAAAATCTTCCACCAAAAATATTTTTCTTAGTGGAATATTTGATGTGAAGTAATGGGAACCTTGCATAGGTCAATAATTCATAATAACATTGATTTTGATTCAATATTATGTTTTGAGCAATGACAGTTTGAAAGAATAAAAACAGCTTTGTTTTATTAGTCAACATTGCAACTTTTTCTAAATTACATTTAACCTTTAAGCTTTTTTATTTCACTTTTGTTATGTTTTTGTTTATTTTAATAGTATTTTTAGAATGTGCCGTGGGCCTTTAAAACATTAGCTGTTTATCATAACTCTCTCACTCTCTCTGTCTCTGCCCCTCCCTCACCAATGCTGCTGTTTGTTTTGTTTTTAACCCCTTCTTAATCCTGAACGTACATTGAAAATACACGCAACCCTAACTCAAAATGCCGGACATTTGAGGCATTTAAGAAACTCCACCCGGACAGCCCCGCAAAAGAGGACATGTCCGGTGAAAAGAGGACGTATGGTCAGTCTATTGTAGCCCGTTAGCTGCTAGCATGCCGTGTGTTGTGCCTCGGTGTGCATTGTTTACGCTACTTAATATGTCTGTGTGGAAACTTGTTCGGTACACCTCCAAACCGAACCGAAACCCCCGTACCGAAACAGTTCAATACAAATACACGTACCGTTACACCCCTACTGATGTGGGATCTGAGCAGAGGATGTCGTTGTGGCTTGTGCAGCCCTTTGAGACACTCGTGATTTAGGGCTATATAAGTAAACTTTGATTGATTGATTGATTGATAAATACTGGGAGGAGACCTGGTCCATAGTCCTGGTCCATCTGGTCCTTGGCAGGTCAAGGACCAGATGGGCGGATTACATCTCCTCTCTGGCCTGGGAACGCTTCGGGATCCCCCAGGAGGAAGTTGCTAATGTTGCTCTGGAGAGGGCAGTCTGGGGGTCTCTGCTGGAGCTGTTGATTACGGATAAGCGGTTGAAGATGGATGGATGGATGGATAAATATTACATGTTATTATGAATGTGTCTGTTACTACATTACATATATCAATCAATCAATCAATCAATCTATGTTTATTTATATAGCCCTAAATCACAAGTGTCTCAAAGGAGTGCACAAGCCACAACAACATCCTCGGTTCAGAGCCCACATAAGGGCAAGGAAAAACTCACAACCCAGTGGGACGTCAATGTGAATGACTATGAGAAACCTTGGAGAGGACCGCAGATGTGGGTGACCCCTCCCCCGAATGCAATGGACGTCGTGTGGGTCTAGTATAATATTGTATTGTGAAAGTCCAGTCCATAGTGGATCCAACATAATAGTGAGAGTCCAGTCCATAGTGGGGCCAGCCGGAGACCATCCCGAGCGGAGACAGGTCAGCAGCGCAGAGATGTCCCCAACCGATATACTTAGGAGTGTGTAATAAAAACGTTGATGGAGATTTTGGGATGTTTTTAGAGCGCTTTATAGGCGGAATAAAGCAACTCCCATTGGCTCCCTGTTAGCTGACTATTACTGATTTAGACTGCATAAAAAAAGAAATAACACGTGTTCCTGTCTTACATAAGGATTGTGAATGATAGACAAAATTCCAAAATAGTGCAGTTCCCCTTTAAGACATATTTTGACTTAGTGTGGAAAAAAATCAAAAACATCCCGTCACTTTGCGGGCAACACAGGCGCTGCCACACATACACACATACACACATACACACATACACACATACACACAAACACGCACACACACACGAAAGGCTGAGTGAGTCAAGTCGACTATAAATACACTGAGATATGTAATTAAGGTTTGTCATAAAACCAGTAGGCTGTGTGGGGGGAGCTCTGCGCCAACCTAAACCGCCCTGCATTGGGGGTACAATTGGGTTGCTGGTGGGTGTATTAGGGGGTTCTGGGGTGGAAGGTTAAGTTAACTATGCAATCGGGGAACAATTTCAAAGTGGTTCCAGTAGCCAACTGGCTTTGGAATGGGGGGCGGTACCAGGAGAGAGCTTTGAAAAGTAGGCTCCGCCCCTGTCACGCTCATTTTCCTGACCCAGTGAGAATTTGACAAGAAGCAAATGAGCATGAAGGAGCAGGACAAAAGACAGATGAAAAAAGTGTACACAAGGAGAACAAACATGCAAACATACATACAAAATGCCCCCCACTCCCATCAAGGCAGGCGGACACATCCCAATCTTGCAAGTGTTCTTAATGTAGAGGCGCATCCTCAAAGGTCACCTGTGACAACAAGCATCCAGAGAGAGGCAGTGCAGCGAAGGCAGCACGCCTGTTGCTCAACTCAAGCAGATGAGTTTCATGATAGCGTTTAATCTCATAACAACACTGCTGGGGCCAACAGATTAACAAAGCCCCCACTCTCCCGCCTCCTCCTCTTTTACCCATTGCCAAGGAGTGCGATGTTTGGTGCAAATGAAGGCAGCAGGCAGCACACGACGACTGCACATTTTTGCTAAAATGTGAAATTAAATTGGATTTGGCCTTTAATATCCAATTAAGGGCAACGTTATCTGAACATTTGCACAATTTGGCCATGATACATTTGTAGGTCATTTCATAGACGCTGTCGGAGAAAGATACACAAACACTGAGGTAGAACAACAAATATATTTAGAATAACAACGCATTACCTATATGTTCCTTTTAACGGCACTCATTTTTTTAACGTGCATGCGTCCTGACTCTTTTTTAACCCTCGGGCCATTCCGTAATGTGGTAAATGTGGCTGCTTTCACTATATTTTGAGCCACAAGCGGGAAAATAGCGATCAGAAATGGACAAAAAAAAGGGTACATTATAGGAATACCAAGTACAAAGCCACAACAAAAAACATTTTTTAAATTCACAATCGCTGTGAGATTGGAGCAAGAGCCTGCTGCCGAGCGTGCGTTCACATCCGTGTTTAGAATAGTTTAATGCATTAAAAAACACAAAATGTAGTTTGTTACTGTAACATTTTTAGTAAAATGGTATAATAGCTCAACAGAAAGGAAAGACTTTGGGCAGGAAGTCATTAGGGCTGCGAATCTTTGGGTGTCCCACGATTCGATTCAATATCGATTTTTTTCGATTGAACGCGATTCTCGATTCAAAAATGATATTTTCCCGATTCAAAACGATTCTCTATTCATTCAATACATAGGATTTCAGCAGGATCTACCCCAGTCTGCTGATATGCAAGCAGAGTAGTAGATTTTTGTAAAAAGCTTTTATAATAGTAAAGGACAATGTTTTATCAACTGATTGCAATAATGTACATTTGTTCTAACTATTAAATGAACCAAAAATATGACTTATTTTATCTTTGTGAAAATATTGGACACAGTGTGTTGTCAAGCTTATGAGATGTGATGAAAGTGTAAGCCACTGTTACACTATTGTTCTTTTTTTTTTTTATATCTAATGATAATGTCAATGAGGGATTTTTAATCACTGCTATGTTGAAATTGTAACTAATATTGATACTGTTGTTGATAATATTCATTTTTGTTTCACTACTTTTCTGGTTTGTGCCTCCTCTCAATTGCTCTGTTTATTGCAGTTCTGAGTGTTGCTGGGTCGGGTTTGGTTTTGGAATTGGATTGCATTGTTATGGTATTGCTGTGTATTGTTTTGTTGGATTGATTAATTTAAACAAATAAATAAAATAAAAATAAAAAAATCGATTTTTTTAAAATGAGAATCGATTCTGAATCGCACAACGTGAGAATCGCAATTCGAATTCAAATCGATTTTTTCCCACACCCCTAATAAATATCCATTCATACGTTATACTACTATAATTTGTTTTCACATGAAAAAACTTCTTTTAAGGTGTGGCTGCTTTTATTTTGCCATGGCATTGCGCCATGATCAAATACATTTAGAGGAAACCCTGAAGTTAATTAACTTTTCAAGAATTCTGATCGGATCAATGCTGATCCTTTGTGGACTTGTATCTGTTTATGAGTCTGAATTTTACGCATCTTCTACGAAAATGATACAGTGAAAAAATTAAGCCTAAGGGACACCTCGTGTGCATCACGCTGCTAAAAATGCACAAACCACCGAAAAAGAAAAAAGTCATTTTCTCACCGTCCAGACAGACATTACTGGTAATCTGCCCGAGCTGAGAAGGCAAAAGAAGGGTTTCGGGTACAGAGTGGACGCAGCTGTTTAGAGCAGGTTAATTTGAACTATAATCTCCAGTAAACCCCCCCTCCCACCTATCGCCACATCCACCAACACCACCACAGACAACCCACTGGCTGAGTGTAATTACCATGAGGCGGCCACAAGAGGGCGGCCACCTCTGGAACACAGTTTTGGACATTGAGAAAGCTAAACGTCTACATGTGGTTTTCATGACTGCCGCTAATAAATAACACGAGTCAGGGGATAGGGGGGCAGCAGTGAGGTCACACCTGCTACGGCCTTTGAGGTGGAAATGATCTCCAGAAGACAGCATAGCAGGTGGAGTCCAAACGCGAGGGGGGGTTATACATCCCCTCATCACGCAGCTGAGGGAAGCTGGGTGGTCCGCACTCCCACACTCCTCAGTCTATCCCCCCTACAACCCTTCCTCACCCTACATGGAGCGACACGACAACAAAAAACAACAACTTCACACTGTTGGGTTTAAGCGGCAAAAGCATCCCGCCTGACACATTATGCATGCGTTCTTTACCCTGTGTGTGTGTGTGTGTGTGTGTGTGTGTGTGTGTGTGTGTGTGTGTGTGTGTGTGTGTGTGTGTGTGTGTGTGTGTGTTACAGAAAAACCTCGTGCAGCCCTTGTGAGTCTCACTCTCAGGTGTAAACAATTAGGCGGAACACTTGTCTTTATACCATTTAAACGTCAAAAAGGGGCCTGCACTGACGTGTCCAAGTGGAATAAAGACACACGTTTACTTCACCACTCTTCCAGATACAAAATCTGCTGTTTATTTGCTTCAATATATGGGAAAACAAATGCGACATTCAACTTAACTTAAAGGCCCTGGGGGTCTGCAGTTTTATCAGAATTTTGTCATTCACAATCCTTATGTAAGACAGGAACACATATGTTTTTCTTTTTTTATGCATTCTAACTGGTAATATACCTCAAGTATGTGGTGGCTAACAATGCAGCTAACGGGTAATCTCTTTCACTAATAAAGCCTTCTAAAAAATACCCAAAAACTGCCAACTATACTCCATTTAAATCTCATGGCCTAAATATTAACCATGTATCAGAGATATTGTTATTGTAAGTGCTAACGCCGAGGAACTACTTTTAGCAGCGCTGTGATATTAAAGAGCTAATTAGCTGCAACTATTGACATACTGAGCTGGTGAGCTGCTGCATCACTTTTGAGTTGGTGAAAGTTCATTCTAGATTATAAAACATGCCTTTAACTTTTAGAGTAGAAGGTTGTCGCCAAAAACCGAGAAGTTGGTTAACTTTGACATTCAATTAATAAAGAAAACATTTTTTTTTTTACCTGGGTGAGTATTATGATTAATTCTTCATCCAAACAAGATGATATAAACATCCAAGTGCAAGCAGACGTTGTACAGTAAGTGATTGTTTAGTTATGTTTCGTAGTTTGTATTATCATCCTCCTTGTATTCAGGCGTAGAACACTGTAAGCAGGAAGTGAAGTGTGTTCGTAAGATGAGAGGAACTAGGGCTGGGCGATATTGCCTTTTTTTAATATCGCAATATTTTAAGGCCATATCGCGATACACGATATATATCTCTATATTTTGCCTTAGCCTTGAATGAACACTTGATGCATATAATCACAGCAGTATGATGATTCTATGTGTCTACATTAAAACATTATTCTTCATACTGCATTAATGTATGCTACTTTTAAACTTTCATGCAGAGAAGGAAATCACAACTAAAAAAATCACTATTTTTTTCATACGGTGTTGCTCTGGAAATGTTTGCCTCGGCATTTTGATGGTGTGGACGTGTGGCACCAAACGGAGATATTAACGTGCGGAGTAAGCCCTCTTTATTGTCTAGCGGGTGACTTTTCAAATGATGCTACATATTAGCAGTGTAGCCGAGTGTCCTGGGTTCGCCTATACAGTGTACTTATCTAATAAAATAATGAACGGGAGACATTAGAGCAGGTTCGGTAGCCACCGCTTCTTTAATATCAACATCACACCCCTCCTTCCACAACCACACACACCCTACGTCACAGCCCTACGGCAACAACTCTGGAGGGACAAAACTCCTCCTCCTTACCTAACACACTCCGGTAACTTGGGACACCCTGAACTGTTTGTTACAGCAGTAATGCTACTTTTTATAGCAACGCTTTTGCCCCACACTTGACAAATTACGGTTGTCTGTTCGACATCTTACTTGAAGCCAAACCACCGCCAGACGATGGACCCCCAGCTGTTTTTTGGGGGAATTAATTATTCCTCCATTTGTTACCAGATTCACACCTTCTTTCTCTTGTATTCGCGCTCGCACACTCCGCTAGCATCACAGCTAACGTTAGCCATGCTGCTACCTCTCTGCTCGTATACGTATGTGACGTATGACATGACAGTATGTGACGTGTGTAAGAAGGTGCGCTTGTCTGTCTGTGAGAAGGGGAGACTGGAAAGAGGAGGAGAGCCTGTAGTTGAATGCCCGCAGCAAAAAGAACGTATTCTCGATATCACGATATAGTCATTTTCGCACAGAGACAAACCCGCGATATATCGCGTTTATCGATATATCGCTCAGCCCTAAGAGGAAAATTTTTTGGGACATTTCCTGAAAATGTCATCAAAATATATCCATAATTGTTGCTAACAAACACATAAACAAACCCTGGCGAAAACATAACCTCTTTGGCGTAGGTAAGAAAGTCTGCGTTCTGCAAAACAAAGCGCACCACTTTCGTCTGCAGCGTTTCCAAGCCAACACAGATTCAGCCGGTCATCTCGTACAGCGCGGAGGTAATCACCCCAAAAAAACTGTACACTGCGGGAAATATGAGGAAACTGAAAAACTATGTGATAAATCCTCAATCCATCAGCCATTTTCTATTTTTTGTCTCTCTCGATGTTGCGTGGGGGCTGGAGCCTATCTGCACTCGGGCGGAAGGCAGTGCACATCTTGGACAAGTCGCCACCTACCTAAGATAATTGAAGCCAGCGAATCTAAACATCAGTTTGTGAGGTATTTACTCGGGGTGTAAAAATGAATCGGTACAAAACGAAAACCGATTGGAACTAGGGCTGGGCGATATATCGATATACCCGATACATTGCGGGTTTGTCTCTGTGCGATATAGAAAATGACTATATCGTGATATTCGAGTATACGTTCTCACGCCATTGTTTTTAGCTGCGGGCATTACACTACAGGCGTTTCTCACTCTTTGTTGTCTCTCCTTCTCACAGAGACGTAAACAAGCGTCTCTGTGTCACATGTGCAACGTCACACGCCCTCCCCGAACAGAGAGGTAGCTACATGGGTAACATTAGCTGTGATGCTAACGGTGCGTTGCGAGTGGTAATACGAGAGAGAGAAGGTGCAAATCTGGTAACAAATGGAGGAATAATTAATTCTCAAGAAAAACAGCACAGGGTGCATCGTCTGGCGGTGGTTTGGCTTCAAGCGGTAATATGTTGAACAATTATGCGGCAAAAGTGTTGCTACAAAAAGCAGCAGCACTGCTAATATGTAGCATCATTTGAAAAGTTACCCACTAGAGAATGAAGAGTGCTTGAAACTGCCTGTCAACATCTCCGTTCGGTGCCACACCCACAAAATGCCCAAGCAACAATTTCCAGATCAACACCGTAGGAAAAAAAATCAACAACAGAAGGAGATAACGTCCGCAGGAACCTACCACAGAACGAAGGACATACACTATTTGATTTTCTATTATGCAGCTCATTTTTATTTGACAGTTTTTGAAATATCTTGTGTGACATCATGCACAAAAGTGCACTTTATTTGTTTTTAACTATTGTAGTGGCGTTCTGTACAAAAAGTGCACTTTAATTTAGCGTTGTTTTGATAAGTCCTCTTAGTGACATCATGCACAAAAGTGCACTAATAGCTTGTTTTAAAATGTCTCTGACAATCTTGCACTTTCTGTTTTTGAAATGGCATGAATGTTTGTGCCACTGCTTAATAACTGTTTAATAAATACACTTTTGGTAAATTGACTTAGTTGTGATTTCCCTCTCTGCATGAAAGTTTAAAATGAGCATATATTAATGCAGTATGAACAAGAATATTTTAATGTAGACACATAGAATCATCATACTGCTGTGATTATATGCATCAAGTGTTCATTCAAGGCTAAGGCAAAATATCGCGATATATATCGTGTATCGTGACATGGCCCAAAAATATCGAGATATTAATAAAAGGCCATATTGCCCAGCCCTAATTGGAACTTTAGAGATATGAATACATTGTTTGGCAAGCCTCTGGCTCAATCTATATGTAGTACAGATTGGTTGTCATGAATCGGTTGATTGGAGCTGTGATACAAAAATGGCCGTTCTAATCTTGCAAGACTTCTATAATGACATAATACGAGTGTTTTGTTTTTGTTTGTGACTGACAGCAACAGAGCAATATGGCAGACAGCACCAAAAAAGTTTGCAAACAATGCACTCAAAAATATTAAATCTAAAGTGTGGTAGCAGTTTGATTTTTTTCAAAAAGAATGGTCAGTTGGATAAAAGTATGGCCAGTAAGTGGTAACGTTTGAAAAACAGCGATAAAGTAGCGCCTGCATGACTAATCTGAGCATCCACCTGTTGTGACGGAATGAAGACACTCAAGCGGGCGATGTGTGAGCTAAGGATGCTAATTCGAGGTAGGAATCTTCGGGCAACTCACGATTCGATTACGTTTCAGGAGCTACAATTGAATTAAAAATCCATTATTGATGGATCTGTAATTTATGTATATTAATACAGTTTACTAGGGGTGTGGGGAAAAATCGATTCGAATTCGAATCGCGATTCTCACGTTGTGCGATTCAGAATCGATTCTCATTTTTTTTTAAATCGATTTTTAAAAATGTTTTTTATAATATATATATATATATATATACATATATATTTTTTTATTTTTTATTTTATTTTTTATTAATCAATCCAACAAAACAATACACAGCAATACCATAACAATGCAATCCAATTCCAAAACCAAACCCGACCCAGCAACACTCAGAACTGCAATAAACAGAGCAATTGAGAGGAGACACAAACACCACACAGAACAAACCAAAAGTAGTGAAACAAAAATGAATATTATCAACAACAGTATCAATATTAGTAACAATTTCAACATAGCAGTGATTAAAAATCCCTCATTGACATTATTATTAGACATTTATAAAAAAAAAAAAACAATAGTGTCACAGTGGCTTACACTTGCATCGCATCTCATAAGCTTGACAACACACTGTGTCCAATATTTTCACAAAGATAAAATAAGTCATATTTTTGGTTGATTTAATAGTTAAAACAAATTTACATTATTGCAATCAGTTGACAAAACATTGTCCTTTACAATTATAAAAGCTTTTTACAAAAATCTACTACTCTGCTTGCATGTCAGCAGACTGGGGTAGATCCTGCTGAAATCCTATGTATTGAATGAATAAAGAATCGTTTTGAATCGGGAAAAAAACATTTTTGAATGGAGAATCGTGTTGAATTAAAAAAAAATCGATTTTGAATCCAATCGTGACCCCAAGAATCGATATTGAATCGAATCGTGGGACACCCAAAGATTCACAGCCCTACAGTTTACCTTATTTTTATTTGACTGAGTAAGCGTTTATCAATTGCAACTTTTAAAAACAGTGCATTTTTAATAAGAAACAGTTAAATTAATTTTTATCACATTTATTAAATTAATGGAAATGTGTGCACAACTGTAAAATAAGTACTCTAAAATAAAGGAGCTGCAAGGAATCTATCGGTGAGGTGGCTCTCTGCAGTCAGCCAAATTTTGGAACTGTCTGCATTACTTTATTTACAATAAATATATCGATTATCGACGTTTACTAATCGATTTTATAATCGTCCCTGTCCGAATTGCGATGCATCAAAAAATCGCTGATTTCCCCCACCTGTAATGCAGAGCGACCAATGCGCATTGGTTTGAAAGACTTCCAGCCCCAACTTTGTGAGGTAATCTCACCAACTACGACACTGTTCATTGTGCTAAAGATAAAGACATAGCTGGACAGTAACCAGCAGAATGGCACTATGAAAAGTATTTGAGCTTCTACACCAGGGGTGCTCATTACGTCGATCGCGAGCTACCAGTCGATCTCGGAGGGTGTGTCAGTCGATCACCAGTCAGGCATTAAAAAAATAGTCCTAAAAATGAGCGATCATAAATCTTCACTATGACGTCACTTTCGTCACTTGATTGACATTCACGGCACCCGAGGGTCTTCTAAGATGAGCTTGTGCACAAGCTAGCAAGCTACGGAGTTTGCAGACAATGTATTTCTTGTAAAGTGTATACAAAAGAGTACGGAAGCTGGATAAATAAGATGCCAAAAACCAACCACTTTCATGTGGTATTGGACAGAAAGGAGGACTTTTTTTCTCCTCCATTCGAAAATGTGGACGTTATCCGCACCACTGTCTGATTCCAATCAATACAAGTCATCAGAATCAGGTAATACACCAACTTATATTCTTGTCTTCATGAAAGAAAGGAATCTATATGTTAAACATGCTTGTATTATCTTTAAACACCTTTAACTTATTAACAATGTTAACTATATGTGTTAAACATGCTTGTATTATCTTTAAACACCTTTAACTTATTAACAATGTTAACTATATGTGTTAAACATGCTTGTATTATCATTAAACACCTTTGACTTGTTAACAATATTAACTATATGTGTTAAACATGATTGTATTATCTTTAAACACCTTTAACTTGTTAACAATATTAACTATATGTGTTAAACATGCTTGTATTATCTTTAACCACCTTTAAGTTGTTATCAATATTAACTATATGTTAAACATTCTTCTATTATCATTAAACACCTTTAATTTATTAACAATATTAACTATATGTGTTAAACATGCTTGCATTATCTTTAAACACCTTTAACTTATTAACAATATTAACTATATGTGTTAAACATGCTTGTATTATCATTAAACACCTTTAACTTATTAACAATATTAACTATATGTGTTAAGCATGCTTGTATTATCATTAAACACCTTTAACTTGTTAACAAAAACATATATTTCATAAATAAGTAAATATAAATGATATATATGAATGAGGTAGATCCTCACGACTTGATCAATTGAAAAGTAGCTCGCCTGCAGAAAATGTGTGAGCACCCCTGTTCTACACTAAAGCTGCTGTTTACTTTACGTGGTGGTACTTAATTGTATCTAGCACATGTGTTACTGTGGTGTTAAAACACTTCTGCTTGATGCACAGCTTGCTTTTCTCTGTATTTTATTGTTGCTACCTCAACAAACAACAGTAACCTCAGCAAACAACAGTAAATACCTGTTAGCTCTTCCAAAAGTGTTTTCTTTACATCTTCTTTTCCTAAAGTTTATGGATTGCAATGCCCTGAAGTTGAGAGTTATACTATTTGCTCATAAATAATACAGGAACCCCCTGTAAAAATAAACACATGACATTTTTCTGACATGATAGTATGATACATTATCCATGACATTTTTTTTCACCATGAAATGCTTCCATCTGCATCGAATCACATCAAATCGTAAAGTTTTAAAAAGTATTGTTAGTGAATCGAATCGTAACCCGTGTATCTAGATGCATATCGGATCGCCATTTAAGGAAGAGATGCACACCCCCAATATTTACATGATAAAAGCTCAATTGTTTGTGAACTTAATATACCGGTAACTGATATACATCATGTCCACTGTGGAGGACACTGCTTCTCATAAAGTAAAAGTTGAAAGACACTAAATAGAACATACATTTTTTACACAGGATGTTTACACTGTCACTTTAAAGACACTTACTCAAAAGTTTATTTCAATATTTTCTTGAAACAGTGGATGTTCTTGCACAATTATTTGCAATTAAAAAAATCATATTTGTAGTAATAAATATGATTAGAACAGTAAGTATGTCTATCCTAAACATTGCCGTCACTTAATTTTACACACTATAACATTTTTAAATCTTCATTTTTTTTGGACATATACCACAATAATATCAGACCATGGCCTGAATACGGTGATAATATCCTACCGTGAGAGTTTGATACCGTTGCATCTAGAGATGTCCGATAATATCGGACTGCCGATATTATCGGCCGATAAATGCTTTAAAATGTAATATCGGAAATTATCGGTATCGGTTTCAAAAAGTAAAATGTAGGACTTTTTAAAATGCCGCTGTACGGAGTGGAACACGGAGGTAGGGAGAAATACAGAGCAGTTGCGTCTCCCAGTCATACTTGCCAACCCTCCCGATTTTCCCTGGAGACTCCCAAATCCCGAAAATCTCCCGGGGCAACCATTCTCCCGATTTCCACCTAGACAACAATATTGTGGGCGTGCCTTAAAGACACTGCATTTGCGTGCCGGCCCAGTCACATAATATCTACGGCTTTTCACACACACAAGTGAATGCAATCCATACTTGGTCAATAGCCATACAGGTCACACTGAGGGTTGCAGTACAAACAACTTTAACACTGTTACAAATATGCGCCACACTGTGAACCCACACCAAACAAGAATGACAAACACATTTCGGGAGAACATCCGCACCGTAACACAACATAAACACAACAGAACAAATACCCAGAACCCCTTGCAGCACTAACTCTTCCGGGACGCTACAATATACACCCCCCGCTACCCCCTACCCAAACCCCGCCCACCTCAACCTTCTCATGCTCTCTCAGGGAGAGCTTGTCCTAAATTCCAAGCTGCTGTTTTGAGGCATGTTAAAAAAACATTTTGCACTTTTTGACTTCAATAATAAATATGGCAGTGCCATGTTGGCATTTTTCTCCATAACTTGAGTTGATTTATTTTGGAAAACCTTGTTACATTCTTTAATGCATCAAGCGGGGCATCACAACAAAATTAGGCATAATAATGCGTTAATTCCACGACTGTATATATCGGTATCGGTTGATATCGGAATCGGTAATTAAGAGTTGGACAATATCGGAATATCGGATATCGGCAAAAAAGCCATTATCGGACATCTCTAGTTACATCCCTACTAATAGTATATCTCAATAATAATGAATCCCTTTTATTTGTACAATATGCTTATTTTTTACTAAATGCTGAGGAGCTGCGGCCACTTTGGACACCCCTGATTTATGCTAGAAAAAGGGCAAATAGGGGTAATGTGTGGGTTAGCATATGCTGTAAACACCTGGAAAGGCAGAAGGCTGAGTGTGTGCATCATCTGGATAACGAGGTCAGAAAACGGGAAGTTGGCGAAAAGCGAGCCGAGAGGGAAGCTCGACACGGCCATGACACACATTCCCCTCGCAGACACGCTCCAGTTAGCTCCCGTACGCATCCTTGCCCTCCCCTCCGCATCCATGCCAAACTCCTGAGCGACTTTAACGCCACGCACCGATGGCGCGGGAGGCCACGACGGCATACATGACACGTGTGTGCTGCCCTGCCTGTGATGTTGATGAACGGCTGAATGCTGTGAGTGCGAGCTCGTAACACTCATTTATCCTCTGAGATCAAGACATCCCTAACTGTTGGGGCTCGCTGTTTCCTGACTGACTGTTTATCCCAAAACAAACCATTAGGGGGGAAAGGGAGTTGGCGTGTGTAATGTGGGAAGATAATGATGGAGAAAATCACATCAACATGAACATCAGGTTTACTTATCTGCAGGTTTAAAGTGGGGGGGTGCTGCTCCACATTAAGCTAACTCGCAATGCCGTTCTCCAATAGAATGCACTGTTTTATTTCTGAGAACTACACTGCAAAAAGTCAGTGTTCAAAAACAAGAAAAAACTAAACAAAAATTCGGGGTATTTTATTTGAAGTAAGCAAAATGATGTGCCAATAGAACAAGAAAATTCGGCTTGTCAAGACTTTCCAAAACAAGCAAAATTAGCTAACCTCAATGAACCCAAAAATACCTTAAAATAAGTATATTCTCATTAATAACAAGTGCACTTGTTATTAGTGACCTTTTTGCTCAATATGTTGAAAAATATTCTTAAATTAAGTATATGCTAGTGCCATTACCTTGACATAATGATATGCGCTCGGCATCATGATTTTTTTTTTCATGCTTGAAGTAAAAAATGATTGCTTTAAAAAAGTAGTTTTATACTTGTGAGTGTTAATGACACAACTTTGCATCACTTGATATTCTAGTTTCAAGCAATTACTCAATATAGGTCATCAAATCTCAGCTACAAGCTGTAATATCTTACTGAGATCATTTAGGACCAAAACACTTAAAACAAGTAAAACACTAACATAAAATCTGCTTAGTGAGAAGAATGATCTTATCAGACAGAAAATAAGCAAATATCACCCTTATTTGAGATATTTAATCTTACTTAGATTTCAGTTTTACTTGTACTGAAAATGATCAAGGTCAGTCAGGGTGGATGTTAGCTGGGAAAGTTTTAGTTCTAAACACAGTATAGGTTGTCAGAGCTGAGCAAGCCTACTAAACAGTGGGGCAAATATGTCAATCAATAAATGTAAAGATCAGGATGTATCGATAAACGCTGTATTGATCAACTGCGGTAGGACTCCCCGCAGTTAATATTATGGTTTTAAATTAAAATGATCGTAAAACACTTTGATAACCTCACGGACTGGTGATATTGATACCTTTTATCGCTGTATCCATTAAACACAAGTGCCTCAAAGGGCTTCACAAACCACAACGACATCCCCTGATCTGAACCCACATTCGGGTCAGGAAAAACTCCAAAAGCCAAAGCTGGGAAAAAGGAGTAACCTTAGGAATTCTGCTCATTTACGGGAGAAACAAGCGAGCGTACAAGTGTCACTGACCTCTTTCCCCATTTAAAAGGCATCCCCCAATCTAAACTAGTATAAACCGTTACTGTTTGTTACTGAACACCAGGGGTGCCCACACTTTTTCTGCAGGCGAGCTACTTTTCAATTGACCGAGTCGAGGGGATCTACCTCATTCATATGTATAATTTATATTTATTGATTTATGAGTGTTTAATGATAATACAAGCATGTTTAGCACACGTAGATTCCTTTCTTTCATGAAGACAAGAATATAAGTTGGTGTATTACCTGATTCTGATGACTTGCATTGATTGGAATCAGACAGTAGTGCCGATAACGTCCGCTTTTTCAAATGGAGGAGAAAAAAAGTCCTCCTTTCTGTCCAATACCACATAAAAGTGGTTGGTTTTTGGTATCTTATTTGTCAAGCTTCCATACTCGTTTTTATACACTTTACAAGAAATACATTGACAGCAAACTCCGTAGCTTGCCACCTTTCTGAGACTCTTATTTTGTTAACGCAGGCAGGATGAAGCAGCACTTTTATTGTGAAGATAGGAACTGTGCAGTCGGTCTTTAGAGTTTTGACGGCATGTACGGCGCAAGAGTCTGTTGAAATAAAAAGTGTTTCTCGCCTTCCTGTCGGTCATTTTTTCTTAATAATGATCTCGCAGCAGCCAGCGTCATCTCACAAGACCCTCGGAATGTCAATCAAGTGACGAAAGTGACATCTTGGTGAAGATTGATGATTGCAAATTTTTAGGTCTATTTTTTTAATGCCTGACTGGAGATCGACTGACACACCATCCGCGATCGATGTAATGGGTACCCCTGCTGTACGTGAAGCCATGCAACAACAAGAAGTGAGTTTATGTCCCATCACATAAACCGGACATGACCCGCCCAACACAAGTTTTGTTCTTTATCATTAAAAAAACATAAAAACGTTTACAAATGAAAACGGAAAAAAATATACTTATCAAACACTCAAATAGCCTACTCAGTGGCCTAGTGGTTAGAGTGTCCGTCCTGAGATCGGTAGGTTGGGAGTTCAAATCCCGGCCGAGTCATACCAAAGACTATAAAAAAATGGGACCCATTACCTCCCTGCTTGGCACTCAGCATCAAGGGTTGGAATTGGGGGTTAAATCACCAAAAATGATTCCCGGGCGCAGCCACCGCTGCTGCTCACTGCTCCCCTCACCTCCCAGGGGGTGATCAAGGGTGATGGACCAAATGCAGAGAATAATTTCGCCACACCTAGTGTGTGTGAAACAATCATTGGTACTTTAACTTTAACTTAAAGTGTACACATATTTACTGGCTCTATCTAATGTTGCCAACAACTTTTGCGCTCACTAACAACAAAGATGACTAAATAGTTCATAAATATGTACATATGTATACTGTAACTATGCTGCTCATTAGGGTGTTACATAAATTTAAATAACTAGTAAACTTTTGTACATTTAAAAGTAAGGACAGGAAAAGTGTCAAATAATACAAGTATGTTTTTTATGTTAAACAAGGACAGTTAAAATAACAACGAATGATAAAACAACAAAACTAACTTGTTCAAAAAAGAAACAAACAATTTGTGATGATGTGTTTAAAAAACTGCACACTGCTATATTATTGATTATTGATTAATTTGTGGCAACATTAAATTGGCCCTAGTGTGTGAATGTTGTCTGTCTATCTGTGTTGGCCCTGCGATGAGGTGGCGACTTGTCCAAGGTGTACACCGCCTTCCGCCCGATTGTAGCTGAGATAGGCTCCAGCGCCCCCGCGACCCCAAAAGGGAATAAGCGGTAGAAAATGGATGGATGGATGGATGAATTCGTGGCATTGTTAGCACTCCAATAGACTCAATGCATATAATGAATGGTATCATCGATTCATTCTTGACATTTTAGATATCTAATAGATTGTATGTTTAATCTTATGATACCAGAGCATTGGTGCCTAATGTTTAGTGTGTGTGTGTACGTGCTTGTGTTTGTTATTGTACATTTTGATTGATTGATTGATTGATTGAAACTTTTATTAGTAGATTGCCCAGTTCAGTACATATTCCGTACAATTGACCACTAAATGGTAACACCCCAATAAGTTTTTCAACTTGTTTAAGTCGGGGTCCACTTAAATCAATTCATGGTAATTTCTTTCTTTCTTTCTTCATTGCATTGCAAATTGAAGCTGCTTTAAAACGTTCTTGAATTGGTTTGGACAAAGTTAAGCTGGCGGATTTTAGCTAACATTATGATTCAATCTATTTTTCATACAACTTTGTCTCACACTTGTACGCTTAGCTTTTTCACTAGTGTTGTACAGATGTGCGAAAATTTTACTTGAGTTTTATCAAATTTGAATGGATTTGATTTAGGAGAAAAATGTCATAAAAGGGTTGGAATCCCTTTTCGCACATGTGCGACGTTTTGTTTTTTTAAGTCGCACAGTCTATTTTTTGTCGTATTTGCAAGTAATATTGCCACACCGTACAACACTGGGCTAGTTAGCAAGGTACAAGCTAACAATCTTATCGAGTTGAGACCGCATCCTCCAGATGTCCAACATTCCTTCGCTTTTAATGCTCCCTTATGATGTCATAAAAACAAGATATGAGTTCAAACCCCGGCCGAGTCATACCAAAGACTATAAAAATGGGACCCATTACCTCCCTGCTTGCAACTCAGCATCAAGGGTTGGAATTGGGGGTTAAAACACCAACAATGATTCCTGGGCGCGGCCACTGCTGCTGCTCACTGCTCCCCTCACCTCCCAGGGGGTGATCAAGGGTGATGGGTCAAATGCAGAGAATAATTTCGTCACACCGAGTGTGTGTGTGACAATCATTGGTACTTTTTAACTTGAAAACAAGATATGCTTTGCAAAATGAGCAAGGTATTCATGTTTTTAACAAGAATAGGAGAAAATAATCCCGCACTTTACATTGTATTCACCCGCGATGTTGTTTGAGTGGCTGTGCTGACTGCCGTCTTACAGACAAACACGACTATGTCCACAACTTTTGTCGACGACAAAACTTTAATGTCGATGAATCGTTGCACCCCAATATCAAAGAATACTGTGATAATAATAACTACGTCTGAGCGATATGGTCTAAAAACTAAATCTCTGATTTTTTCCACAAAAAATGTATTTCCAATTTTCCACTACTTTGTAAAGAAACCAATGAATACAAACGACATGAATCATTCATAACAATTTTCACTTTTATTTGATAAAAAACTAGTCTTTGAAATGGCACTGCACACACTATCTTACACTTAGCAAAATTATATTTTTATAAAGTGAGTTCTTTTTTCAGAAAAAATATGAATTAGATTAAAAAAATTTTTACTCGACATTAGCTGTTGTAGCTAATTGTGGCATACTTACTGTGATGATTTTGCCCATATGTTGATCAATATGCATTGTCTTAATCCAATAACATTATTTAATAGAGAGCTTCTTATGGGAGGCAACACTTCTGTCTTGAATAAAATACTTCTGTAATAAAAATGTAGCATTGAGAAGTCTCTACAGTTATAATGCAGGCTTTTCTACTGTTTGGGAACCAACGCTTTAGTGATAGTTTTCCACTGTGCTCCTTTTTTCTTTTGTCTTTTTTAAATCATACATGGTACCTCGTATAAATGATTCCACCACAGCTTTTTAGCAGGAGTTTGTTTGCTGTTGTGTTCTTGTTTCGCATTTCCCCCACTTTCGAAAAAACGTCTCGCTCTCGTTTGCGTTAGCATCAGCCATGTTGTGCTATACATGTTTGAATCTCCTTAAGGAAAGAAGGGGAGGGCGGAAAGTATGTCAAAGCAAAAGGAGAAAAAAAACTTTGATTTTTAATTTTCTCATTCGTCTGCAACAAAAAACTTGAATTTATCGATAATATCGATTAATCGCCCAGGCCTAATGATAACCATGATCATTTGGGTAAAAATAACCCTAATATGAAGTTTCCATACTTTTACATTCCTAGTAACACATCCATTAACTGATGTGTTATTCACTGACCTGCACAAAAAGCACACTCTATATTGGTCAAATAAGTGCGAATGGTAAAAAACGTGATTCAAGAAAGTTTGATCATATACTGGCTCACCTGCACTGGCTTCCTGTGCACTTAAGATGTGACTTTAAGGTTTTACTACTAACATATAAAATACTACACGGTCTAGCTCCAGCCTATCTTTCTGATTGTATTGTACTATATGTCTCGGCAAGAAATCTGCCTTCAAAGAACTCCGGCTTATTAGTGATTCCCAGAGCCCAAAAAAAGTCTGCGGGTTATAGAGCGTTTTCTATTGGGGCTCCAGTACTATGGAATGCCCTCCCGGAAACAGTTAGAGATGCTACCTCAGTAGAAGCATTTAAGTCCCATCTTAAAACTCATTTGTATACTCAAGCCTTTAAATAGACCCCCGTTTTAGACCAGTCTATTTTTTATTAGAGTAAAAGGTAATTATAATGTGATTTCCATTATTTCTTACTAGGATATTCAATGAGAAATATGAAAAAAAATGTAAAATGTAACTAACTGTGTTAACCCTCCAAGCCAGAAGGTGGCAGCGCTCTGTGCTGTATAAATGGCTCCAAAGGAATACTGTTACACTATTACATCATGAAACTAAATTAGGAATGTTCCGTCTTGGAGTGCCATTCTATTTATTGTCGCTGCGGGGAGGCTGGAGTCTATCCCAGATGGCTTTGAGGCGGGGTCCACCCGGGAGATGGTGGTAAGAGATCGGTTCACCGTCAAGTTTCGGCAGCTTTATTTCCTCCTGGGTTGGGCGTGTCCTAACCTCAGCGGCAATGATGGCATATAGCAGAGCCCCCCCGCACCCCCTCCCCAAACATTCTCTTTCCATCCCGTTTCTCCTCCAGTGTGCTGAGCGACCACAACCTCTGGGAGCAATCAGAGCGGTCACGTTTGAGCTGCGCTGCAATAAGAGACCTCCTTCATTCATTCACCCACTCTTCTTTTTTTCCCTCAAAAAGTGCAGCAGCTCCAGAAAAATTCCCCCGCCCTCCTCCTCCTCCTCCTCCTCTCTTCTACATCTGGGCGAAGGCCGGCGAACGCTCCAGCTCGCCCGCCACCCTCCCCCAACCAGGAGGCCCACATGTACAAAATTAGCTCATCTCCGCCTCTTTGTAATTACAAGACAAAGATTATAAGTTTGCTGCCGGGCCGTGACGTCAGCGCTCTCCGGGGACAGCGGGCCTTGGCGTGCGCGTGCTCGAGCCAGACTGGGAGTTCTGGAGGATGGCGTAGCCCCAGTGTTTATTAGAGCAAGGGAGATGGCCTGCCTGGAGTTTCCATTTGAGGTCATCTGGTTTCTGCATTCCTGCCATGCACCAGTGCTCACATCGCACGGAGGAAGTCGTCCAGAGGTGTACACCGGCCATTTAGGGAATTCTCAAAGCGGCAAAGAGAATGTTTAATGCAATCAAAATTCTGCTCGGTGTAAGAATCCATGAAATTGGACATGTGGATCCTTTTGACAAGGCCTAAAAATTCATCTGGAGTACCTTTTAAAAGGTCTCATATTGTACTTCAGAGTTTTTCAACTACTGTGCCGTGAGATATTGTCTGGTGTGCCGTGGGAGGATTATGTCATTTCACCTAATTGGGTTAAAAATATTTTTTGCAAACCGGTAATTATAATCCGCAAATGTGCCGTTGTTGAGTGTCTGTTATGTCTAGAGCTCGGCAGAGTAACCGTGTAATACTCTTCCATATCAGTAGGTGGCGGCAGGTAAAAAGGTATCTAACGCTTAAACCAAAAATAAACAAAAGGCGAGTGCCGCTAAGAAAAGGCGTTGAAATTTAGGGATGGCTACGCAAAACGAAACTAAAAGTGAACTGGCTGCAAATCAATCAATCAATCAATCAATGTTTATTTATATAGCCCTAAATCACAAGTGTCTCAAAGGGCTGCACAAGCCACAACGACATCCTCGGTACAGAGCCCACATAAGGGCAAGGAAAAACTCACCCCAGTGGGACGTCGATGTGAATGACTATGAGAAACCCCCCTCCTTCTCTTCGGTGCAATAACCCATTCCACCAACCACCCTGTTTTTTTTTGTTTTTTTTCATGTATATATTCATTTCACACCATATTCATTGCACTTCTACATTTTTTATATTTTTATATATTTGCACATTGTTTTTCTAGCATGCACACATCGCACTGTATGGAATGGCCTCAATCTCGTTACCTTGCGTAATGACAATAAAGCTGATTCTGATTCTGATTCTGATAGGGGAGACCGAATGCAATGGATGTCGAGTGGGTCTGACATAATATTGTGAGAGTCCAGTCCATAGTGGATCCAACATAATAGTAAGAGTCGAGTCCATAGTGGGGTCAGCAGGAAACCATGCCGAGCGGAGACGGGTCAGTAGTGCAGAGATTTTCCCAACCGATTCACAGGCACAAAGTAAACAAAAATAGAATGCTGGACGACTGCAAAGACTTACAGTGTGTGGAGCAGCAGACGGCGTCCACAAAGTACATCCGTACATGACATGACAATCAACACCAAAATAGGAGCGCAAGACAAGAACTAAAACACTACACACAGGTAAACACCAAAAAACTCCAAATAAGTCACGGCGTGATGTGACAGGTCTACTTTGAGACAAGAGTTATAGTGATGCATGGTTGGTTATGGTTTGAATTCATATCCAACAACTGCGACTTTTTATTGTCAATATCCGCAGCTGAGTTTCATGTTTTAATGTTTTTTGCTGGTGGTGTGCCTCTGGATTTTTCCAATGAAAAAAAAGTGCCTTGGCTCAGAAATGGTTGAAAAACACTGTTGTACTTTACTATTTTTCACCAGCTTTAAATTCGTCTCAGGGGTCCCACAATAGTGTATTGTACGTACATGGAATTTCGACAATTTAAAAAGTGCTTTGAGATTAAGTAAGCCTTCCTGGGAACATGTCTGTAGCTTTAATGCTAATGAGCTGTGTGTGTGTCAGGCAGAGTGTGTCTGTGACGCTTGGGCCGCATGGTAACGGTAGTTGTCATGATGCCAAGATGCGGACACAGGGGACAGCGTGCAGGTAAAAGGTACTTAATGTACGGAAAACAAACACTAGTGCAGCTGGGAGTGCACAGGAAGCATAGGAAAAAGCAATGCAATTATCAACACAGACTACAAGCAATCACCACACAATGAACTTCCGTCCCAGAAACAATGTTACAGCAACCAGCAACAGCTGAACCTAAATAGACATGATTAATAAACGAGAACAGGTACGCTGGCAAAAAAAATCAAGTAACGAGAAGTGGAAACCAGAAAATAAGAGCGTTGGACAGGAACTAACACCTAAACAAAAACAACGCATGACTTTGCCGAACAGGTCATGCCAGTGTCTCCAAAATGCGTTATTGTGCACTTTATTCACTACATCTACACCGTAACTCTGCACCTATTCAACACTAGTGCAGCTGGGAATGCACAGGAAAAAGCTATGCAAAGGAAAAAGCTATGCAATTATCAACGCAGACTACAAGCAATCTCCACACAATGAACATACGAGAAACAATGTTCCAGCAACCAGCAAACAGCTGAACATAAATAGACATGATTACTAAACGAGAACAGGTACGCTGGCAAACAAAGTAAAGGTCCTGGAAACACAAGTAACGGGAAGTGGAACCCAGAAAATAAGAGCGTTGGACAGTGTTGTGAGCCCGTTTCCTGAAGAAATAATGAAACTTACAGCTTCTACATCAATAGCTAAGGCTAGTAGGCAGAGCTTCATGCTGCATTTTAGAATGTGTAGTGAAGCCTGATTTTTTTTATTTTTTTTATGGTGGAGCATATACTGTATATGTGGCAGGCTCATCTAGCTAAGGGCAGGTCAGGGGCGAGATCATGTCCATGAGGAAATGTTTCCTTCATGACGTCATGAAAAATAGCAACTTCAAAAGCAAGTGTTTGAGTACCTCTTCTCTCAAAAGTGAAACAAACAAGTTAGTGGAATTATAAGTTTTTTCCCATGGTTGGTGCTCAGAAACAGACTCTCGCGACACATATTACTGGGGGTGTCCCAATACAACTTTTTCTCTTCCGATACTGATGTTGGAGCCTAGACTATTGGCCGATACCGACGTTGATCCGATACAATATCCTCAGGAATCATACATACTTTTATTGTTTTCTAGAGTGGAATATTATTGATCAAGTGAAACGAGTGAAACAGAGAACAACGGTAGGTATGAAAAACGCTAACCGTCTGCAATAAAAACATATTGTCTTTAAGTTGAAGTGGAGTTGTGATTGTTTTTGAAAACACATAATGGCCACAATAATTAATCAAATTAAACTGATGACACAGTAAGTTGAATGATGCAGACACGTTTGTTAATTAATACTATCTAATGCGCTTCTAATAGGCAAAAATTATTATTTGATACCTGTTTGTATTGACAAACGCTTTCGACTGCAAGATTGTTCAATTGATGACACTTATTATGTATGTATAACTTGTGTGCTTATTGCAGCTCATTTAGCTGTCAAGTTTTGCTGAAGTAAACATGCTTCACAACTGTTTGTATCAGAGGGCTTATATGCAACCTGACATAATCTTATACTTTTTTTTGCTGATATTGGACCGATAGCCAACATCATTATCGGTTCGGACAGACCTACATACTACTGTTAGTACTTCATTTTAAAAAGTCATTTTTGGATAATAGGGAACCTCTAAAACAATGCATCCCTCCTGAATTTGACTTTTGTGACAGTGAGAGGACGGACAGTAGCGCCTTTGTGGGCTGGAGCAGGCGATGTACAATAATTGATTGCAGCAGGGATCTGAACTTTGATTCATCATATATTCTTGTGTGTATGGTCAGAATTCACTCCAATCTAGTGAGCTCAAGACCCCTGAAGCGATACAGTCTCTTACAAATTACCAGACAAAGCAGTTACTGTGGTCTAGTATAGTACTTAGTTCTTGCCTACACCAATACGAATAATTCAAAAACGTTGCGTTGTGGCCTTTTGCCCACACACACGACAGTTTCGTTCTTATTTGGAGTTTTGCAAGTGGTGCAATGCTAACAAGTCCTGTATGGTGGTACATTTTTGTCTTTGTTACGATAGCTCTGAATTTATCCAACAACATTTTTTTTTTTACATCCAATTATGCTGACAATTTCATAGAATAAAAATTTGTGAGCAAACATTGTGTTTAAAAATTCAGTTTGTTAAAATTCAGTGTTTGAAAAATTAGTGTCAAAAATTCAGTGCAGAAAATCAGAGCAGAAATATTCGTTGCTTCAAAATTCAAGACTCACTTACGGTAAATTAAGACTGAGGCAATTGATCCTGTCTCAGAACCAGCCTATGAGGTGAGTTTTTAAAGGAACAAATATTTCTGCACCGAATTTTAAAACACTCCTTTAAGGCTGAAAAGCATAGGCATGTTTTACTAGACTGGCCAAGTACTAATAAAGGTGTTTTAATCTCGGGGCGGCATAGCTCGGTTGGTAGAGTGGCCGTGCCAGCAACTTGAGGGTTCCGGGTTCGATTCCCGCTTCCGCCATCCTAGTTACTGCCGTTGTGTTCTTGGGCAAGACACTTTACCCACCTGCTCCCAGTGCCATCCACACTGCTTTAAATGTAACTTTGATATCGGGTTTCACTATGTAAAGCGATTTGAGTCACTAGAGAAAAGCGCGATACAAATACCGTATTTTCCGCACTATTAGCCGCACCTAAAAACCACAAATTTACTCAAAAGCTGACAGTGCGGCTTTTAACCCGGTGCGCTTTATATATGGATAAATATTAAGATTCATTTTCATAAAGTTTCGATCTCGCAACTTCGGTAAACAGCCGCCATCTTTTTTCCCGGTAGAACAGGAAGCGCTTCTTCTTCTACGCAAGCAACCGCCAAGGTAAGCACCCGCCCCCATAGAACAGGAAGCGCTTCTTCTTCTACTGTAAGCAACCACCCGCCCGCGTAGAAGAAGAAAAAGCGCGCGGATATACCGTACGTTTCATTTCCTTTGTGTGTTTACATCTGTAAAGACCACAAAATGGCTCCTACTAAGCGTCAGGGATCCGGTTCATGAAAAGACGCAATCTCTCCATCCGCACACGGATTACTATTTCACAGCAACTGATATTCCTGTGAACGCACTGTGGATACAACGGGAGCACGTACGGTGAATATTCGCACCACAGGGAATGAGAAGTCATCCTTCACTGTGGTTCTAGCTTGCCATGCTAATGGCCAGAAACTTCCACCCATGGTGATATTCAAAAGGAAGACCTTGCCAAAAGAGACCTTTCCAGCCGGCGTCATCATAAAAGCTAACTCGAAGGGATGGATGAAGAAAAGATGAGCGAGTGGTTAAGGTAAGTTTAAGTTTACGCGAAGAGGCCGGGTGGCTTTTTTCACACAGCTCTGTCCATGTTGATATACGTATGTTTGTGATTGCACATTTGCGTACATTTTGGGAGTGAACAGAGTTGTTAGAACGCTGGTTTTTAATATATTATTAAAGTTTGACTGACCTATCTGACTGTTTTTTTGACATTCCTTTAGCGCAGTTAGATGCGGCTTACAACACCGGGCGGCTTATAGGTGGACAAAGTTTTGAAATATGCCGTTCATTGAAGGCGCGGCTTTTAACCCAGGGCGCCTTATGGTGCGGAAAATACGGTATAATTCACTTCACTTTACACTTTAGAGTGCCTCAGATTTTCTAAGTTTTAAAACACTGTATTTTTAAACACACAAAGTTTGCCCACAAATTTTTATTCTATGACAATTGCAGCATAATTTGATGTTAGATAATTCAGTTAAAGGGGAACATTATCACAATTTCAGAATTGTTAAAACCATTAAAAATCAGTTCCCAGTGGCTAATTATATTTTTCGAAGTTTTTTTCAAAATTTTACCCATCACGCAATATCCCTAAAAAAAGCTTCAAAGTGCCTGATTTTAACCACCCGTCCATTTTCCTGTGACGTCACATAGTGAAGCCAACACAAACAAACATGGCGGAAAGAACAGCAAGCTATAGCGCCATTAGCTCGGATTCAGACTCGGATTTCAGCGGCTTAAGTGATTCAACAGATTACGAATGTAATGAAACGAATGGTTGTAGTGTGGAGGCAGGTAGCGAAAACGAAATTGAGGAAGAAACTGAAGCTATTGAGCCATATCGGTTTGAACCGTATGCAAGCGAAACCGACGAAAACGACACGACAGCCAGGGACACGGGAGAAAGCGAGGACGAATTCGGCGATCGCCTTCTAACCAACGATTGGTATGTGTTTGTTTGGCATTAAAGGAAACTAACAACTATGAACTAGGTTTACAGCATATGAAATACATTTGGCAACAACATGCACGTTGAGAGTGCAGACAGCCCAGTTTTCATCAATTAATATATTCTGGAGACATACCCTCATGTCAGCAGGCCATGGAAGCTAGGGTCGATATTCTTCTCTTGATCATCTTCGGGACGGTGTGAGCCAAGACATCAACAACAAACAGGGGGTTTAGCTCGCTCGTCTGCGGGAACAAACTGCCGCCATTTTTTGCTGTGCTAGCGAGGTCCTTTGTCCCTGAATTGCTCACACACTCCGGCAGATTCAATGGGGGTCTGGCGGCAGATTTCTTTGACTTTATCGTTGGAAATGCATCTGCTTTGAGTCTCGCAGGATATCCACACATTCTTGCCATCTCTGTCGTAGCATAGCTTTCGTCGGTAAAGTGTGCGGAACAAACGTCCAATTTCTTGCCACTTTCGCATCTTTGGGCCACTGGTGCAACTTGAATCCGTCCCTGTTCGTGTTGTTACACCCTCCGACAACACACGAGGCATGATGTCTCCAAGGTACGGAAAACAGTCGAAAAAACGGAAAATAACAGAGCTGATTTGACTCAAGTGTTTGAGAAAATGGCGGATTGCTTTCCGATGCGACGTCACATTGTGACGTCATCGCTCCGAGAGCGAATATTAGAAAGGCGTTTATTTCGCCAAAATTCACCCATTTAGAGTTCGGAAATCGGTGAAAAAAATATATGGTCTTTTTTTTGCAACATCAAGGTATATATTGACGCTTACATAGGTCTGGTGATAATGTTCCCCTTTAAGAAATTAAAACGCACACAATTCAGCTACATAAACTCAGTGCAAAAAGAAAAAAGCTTTCGTAATAAAGACACAAATGAACCTCCATAGTACAGTCTAAGGACAGAAGAGACTGAGGTCAGTTTGACGAGGACCAGGGCGTCTTCAGAGGACAGATGTTGATCCCAGAGTCATTGACCTTTGCTTGTGTAATGTAATAAAGACCTCCATATGCCAGCGCCATTCGCGGTTCCTCAGCGTCTGTCGGTGTGTGTTAGCCATCGTTTGATTCCGGGGCGACCGCAAATGCCCCCCACGGACACAAACTGTCCTCTGTGGCGCAATGACTCGTTCCAACACCGCAAGAGAAGGTCACAGCGCCACCCTGGAGGGATATGAGTCGTACTCCTCTCTAATCTGCACACTGAACACGACGGCAGGGGGAGGACTTGTAAGAATCAAATCAACCTTTTAAGGCCGCTTTATGGGCGATGCTTGGCTCTAACAAGCGGCTTTTGAAGCGGATGAATCTGTATTAAAATGCCGGAATGTGCGCACTGAAGGGAGAAAACCACAGCACTGGAAGAAGAAGACCAAAGAAGGCATTGAAGGGAGATCAAAGCTGAGGTCAGGAGAAGTAAGTTGGATAGGTGGAGCATTAAATCCATCTCCTCTGTTCCTTTCTTCTTCATTCATATTTGAAATAAGCAGCACTTTCAAAGAGGCTAACTGATGATGCTAGTCAGGCAATACCATTAGTAGCACTAGGTGATGCAGAGTGCTGCCTCAGCATCAAAAGCCAAGGCACAGAAGAAACAAACACACTTTCATTCACTTTTACACTTCATTTTCTTTTGGCCGCGTCTAAAATCTCAAGACAGTGGCTATAGAGGGCGCTAACTTCTTTGTTGGCAAAAGCAGTTTGCACACTTGGGACGGCCTTTTTACTACATTTCCTGTATTGACTTGGAAAATTTATGTGTAACTTTCCCTTTTCGAGATGTTCTGAGGTCCTGTTTCCATGCTAGTGCAGAATGATGCCGCCAGACCAGTTGTGCCATAGCTGAGTAGCTCAACTTTCCATCGCTGATGTTCTCTTTCTTGCTTCTCCCCCTCTAAACCCTCCTGTGTGTGCACCTCGAAAAAATATTAACTGTGAAGGCTGTGATTTGTCAATTTGTACTAGGACAATACTTCCTTTGTGTCTGGTTCAGAGTGTGTACAGAGTAGGGCTGGGTGATAAAATTGTATTAATATATGTTTTGCGATAGACACAAAATCGATATTAATAAAAAAATGCATTCGATAAAACGTTCGATCATTTTTTTTCTTTTCTTTTTCGAAAGAAACCGGAAGTTGCAAGGCAACCTCTGCTGCGAACACATCGTGGTTTGGCACCCTCATTGCCTCAAAGTGTCTCTGTCAAAAAAGAGAAAATTGGACGCAGAGTGGACCTCAACCCTCTTGAAAAGGATCCGTATACGTCGCAAATGTTTTTCATGTGCAAAAGAAAAATAATTTAACATAATCATTCTTGTTTTTTTGGTTCGTTATCCATTATCCGTTACCGGAATTCATTAATTAATGTTTGAAAATAGAAAATGGGAATTTAAACAACAAGTGTAAAACAAATTTCTGTATTCCTGTGGATTGCACATACGCAGTGTCTCTTTTCAGGATCCTCGTATGTGAGTGACCCGGAACAACAGAAGAAGAAGAATGCAAAGAATGGTGTCAGTGTCGTCAAAACAATTTGGTCACGGTAGAAGGTTCCCTTCTATTTTTTTAATGCCCAGAAACATGGAAAGTGACACATTTTATTGGTTCTCTATTGAGCAGGCAAATGTCGCTCTTCTTCTTCTTCTACTACTACCGTATTTTCCGCACCATAAGGCGCCCTGGGTTATAAGCCGCGCCTTCAATGAACGGCATATTTCAAAACTTTGTCCACCTATAAGCCGCCCCGTGTTATAAGCCGCATCTAACTGCGCTAAAGGAATGTCAAAAAAACAGTCAGATAGGTCAGTCAAACTTTAATAATATATTAAAAACCAGCGTGATGTGGGCGCGCATGGAGTCGTATATCAACATGGACGGAGCTGCGTGAAAAAAGCCACCCGGCCTCTTCGCGTAAACTTACCTTAACCACTCGCTCATCTTTTCTTCATCCATCCATCCTTTCGAGTTAGCTTTTATGATGACGCCGGCTGGAAAGGTCTCTTTTGGCAAGGTCTTCCTTTTGAATATCACCATGGGTGGAAGTTTCTGGCCATTAGCATGGCAAGCTAGAACCACAGTGAAGGATGACTTCTCATTCCCTGTGGTGCGAATATTCACCGTACGTGCTCCCGTTGTATCCACAGTGCGGTTCACAGGAATATCAAAAGTCAGTGGAACCTCGTCCATGTTGATAATGTTCTCTGGCCGGATCTTTTTTTCAGCTATCTTGTTTTTACAATATGCACGGAAAGTAGCCAGCTTTTCTTGAAAGTCTTTAGGCAGTTGCTGTGAAATAGTAGTCCGTGTGCGGATGGAGAGATTGCGTCTTGGAAACCTGTCGCTTAGTAGGAGCCATTTTGTGGTCTTTACAGATGTAAACACACAAAGGAAATGAAACGTAATATCCGCGCGTTTCTTCTTCTTCTACGCGGGCGGGTGGTTGCTTACAGTAGAAGAAGAAGCGCTTCCTGTTCTATGGGGGCGGGTGCTTACCTTGGCGGTTGCTTGCGTAGAAGAAGAAGCACTTCCTCTTCTACGGGGAAAAAAGATGGCGGCTGTTTACCGTAGTTGCGAGACCGAAACTTTATGAAAATGAATCTTAATATTAATCCATATATAAAGCGCACCGGGTTATAAGCCGCACTGTCAGCTTTTGAGTAAATTTGTGGTTTTTAGGTGCGGCTAATAGTGCGGAAAATACGGTATATCTCCAAACATTGAACGGGGAATAGAGAGAAGGGTTTTCCGCTCACTGTTTTAATTCCTATTTTTGATTTTCAAATACATTAATAAAAACGGATAATGGATAACGATCCATTTGACATTTTTGTGGTTTTTATTACTAAAACAAAAAAACGGGTGAAATAGATTTTTATGAAAAATATTTGTTCTATTCCAAACGAAAAACGGACGGTCGCAACGTACACGGACTGTATTTGATACTGAGAAAAAGTGTTTATTATACATTATCTATTTAGCATTTTATTCAATCCCAGATAGGCTTTGCCTTAAAGTGGAATGGCTTTGTAGATACATTGAGAGAGAGTCTAAGTTCAACATGTCCTTAGTTGTGTTTTTAAAACTGCACCATTTTTTTTAATTTAAAATTTTCAACTAACTTGACGCGTTATGTCAAGAGTATTATCTGTGATATGAACATTTTCACAAAGACAACTATCTGAAGTTGTCTTTATTTTTAAGTTATTATGCCATGATTTTACCACTTGGGAATAGATGTTCCTCCATGCGGCCCCTGACCTAGGCTTTATTTAAAACTGAATCTACCATGAATTGATTAACGTGGACCCCGACTTAAACAAGTTGAAAGACTTATTGGGGTGTTACCATTTAGTGGTCAATTGTACGGAATATGTACTGTACTGTGCAATCTACTAATAAAAGTCTCAATCAATCAATCAATCAAATCAACAGCACCTCTGCTGGTTACAGGCAAGTATTAAACTCCATTAAGCCTTTCAAATCTCAAGCCAATTTCCTTTCAAATATCTGCCAAATAGCACAGAATAGGAACACCAAACTACAAAATAACATCCCGTGACCGCTCTGAAGAATGTAAACAGAGGCAGCATTGTGATGGTGCTGTTAGCATTAGCTCCTCCACGCCTCCCTGTTAGCTTGTTAGTTCCATCCCATGACTATGTCAGTCAAAACAGCCTGTATTAAATCAACAACAGGGTTTAGAGTTATGTCACCAACTGCATTTTTCAGAAGGATACCGTTGAAAAATATCCAACTCTCTAAAAGTTCTCAACCTGCTCTGTTTGTGCAACATTCCGTAAGGCATTCCTCTCTTGTTTGTGGGCATCGTTCTCCCACCGTGACTCATCGGGATTCTCCTCATTCCCTCTTCCTCCGCACCTTCCTCTCACTGCCTCGCTCACATTCCAGTTGAGATCCCGATGTTCTTAAAAAGCCCAGAGGGGCGAGGTTGAAAGCAAGAGGGTCCGCACTTGTTTGCACTCAATAGTTGAAATAAAAACACGATAAGGAGACGAGAGCATCTGCGTGTTCCAGACACAACAAGACGTCTGATTGGAGCTTCGTCAAACTCTGGCCACCACTTAACCCCCGTGGCGGCCAGCCACTGGAGGTTTTCAGTCTCTTGGGGGTGGGGCCTAACCTCTGAACCTTGACTCTGATCCACGCTGCCTCCGGGTCGATCCCACACAGTCCAGTGTGGGCTTCAGAACAAGACCGGACCTGTTCTTCATTTCTGATGAACGACCCCTCGGAATATGTCGCACAGCAGCAAACCACGAGGCACAAAGAAGAACATTCACCACCGTTACACGACAAACTACAATATATATTGTACAATATACATGCAATATACACAATATTGCAATGTTGAATTCCAGGCTCGTGTTTGGATTGGAGAAGTCTCTATAGTTTTAATGGTTGGATAAATGCAGGCTTTTTCACTTTTTGGGCACAACATCTTAAGCGACGTATAAAGCGACCGCTTTAGTGATTATTTTCCACTGTGCTTCTTTTTCATCATGAATTTCACCACAGTAAACTGGAGTTATTTTGTCTGTTGTTATGTTCTACTTCGCCTCATACAGAGTTGCATGTCCCCCACTCGGCTGAATGCCTCGTTTTTTCAGATGCTGGAGTAAGTTTGTTGTGCTGCTGCCTTTTTAAACAAACTTTGCAGCGTGCAGTCATTTGTCCAATGCCTGTTGCCCCAAAACCAAACCACTGACGACACTTTTCTTTTTTTTTTTTAACAAACGTCTTCCTCTCGTTTGCATTAGCATTAGCCATGTTGTGCTATGTGTGTGAGAATCCCCCTCAGGAAATAAGAGGAAGGACGGACGCTCCGGAAGCTCCTTGGGGCAAAGAGTATGCCGCAGCAAGAGAAGAAAAGACATTGATTTTTTAAAACGTCTGCCACATTAAACTTGAATTTATTGATCAAATTGATTTATCGTCCAGGTCTATAATATGGTAACATTGTTGCATCTAATTGTAAATTTTTTATCAATGAAATTATCTTTCTAGTTAGTAAGTAAAGCATTCTGGGCAATTGGGTATTTTTCACAATTTTTGACATTTTTAATTTCTCTTATTAAATTAAGTTGTCTGATTTATAAAAGGTGATTTTATTTTCAAATGTTTAACATTTGTTGTAATGAAAATATAATGTGGTGATGAGGTTCATAGTAATAATATTTCTATGAAAATGTAAAAAAGTTGACAATAAAATTTGTCGCCGACAATTATATTTGTCGACAATAGTCGTGACGTCATCACTCGTGTTTTTCCGGGCAGAAGTGGGGCACTCGTAAAAACAAGGCCAGTGCTAACATGTAAGACTTAGATGTCAAAGTCAAGGCCCGTGGGCCAGATCCGGCCCGCAAATTAATTATCTATGGTGCCAGGGATGATATTTGATTAGTATTAGAACCGGCCCGCCTGCATCAGTGTTGGCACTAAGAATTTTCAAAATGGGGTCCCAGGACCCCATCAAGTCATAAAAATGGGGTCCCACAGTACATTTTTGGGGTCCCACTTTTTTGTAACCGTTTTGAAAACAAATGATAAATGTATGCATTATCCTGTTGCATCTCACATTCTATATTGTGTTTTGGAAAAAGGTTGTCATAAATGTTACTTAAATATATTTTTTTTAAATACAAAAGAAAACAAACTTTTATGCATATGTAAATGTATTCAGTTATAAACATTCATTCACTTTCTTCTTTCCTACATAGATCTAAACTTTAACACTGCCGTTTAAAAAAAATATTTTTATTGTAATATTTTCAGAATGTGTTTGTTCTATTTTTGCCAAAGTAAGACAAATAAAACAATCTCAAGTTGTCTTTATTTTTTAGTTTTAATGCCATGATTTTAATAGCTCAGATTTTTCTCCTTTCGGCCCCTGAGCTAAAATGAGTTTGACACCCCTGATGTAAAGTTTGAGGATATTTCCTCTTATTCTTGTTAAGAACATGATTACCTTGTTCATTTTGCAAAGCGGACCTTGTTTTATGGCAATACATCTGTGAGACGCGAGCATTTAAAGCGGAGGCATGACGTCAGACATTTGGAGGGAGGATGCAGTCTCAACCTCGGTAAGAGTGTTAGCTTCTACCTTTCTTTTTTTTCATTTATTAATTTATTTCAGGCAATGACATAAAAACAGTACAGAGTATACAACAAGTAATAACATGAATTAATATAATGCAAAAGGTAATGTACAGTATGTAAGCATGATGGTCAAGCTTTGCCTGAAAGGGAGTGGGAAGAAGATAACTTATTTAATCCCACCCCCAGTTCTCAATTCAGTGATTAATACATTGAGTTTCACTGTTACTTTGTTCAAGGATTATAATACAAATGTTGTATCATGGTGGCATTACCACAGGTAACAATAATTATTACACTGTAACAATAATTTGTATCAACAACGTAGGAAGAATGAACATACCAACAATGGTAAGGGACAAAATACCAACAATGGTAATAGACAACATAGCAATAATGGTAAGGAAACATTGAGCACATGTTAATTATATTATCATATTATATTAGACAAAAAATGTACCGTAGTAGCAATATAAAACATAACATATATGCAATATTTACATAATATATATATACAGTATATGATATATACTAATATTATATTATATGTTTATATCATATATACAATATATAACAATTACCATGTCAAATATTACAGTATATGTAACTGCTGCAGCATAAAAAAGAGAGTAGATCCAGCAGAAAATTGACCTTATAAACAAAGAGAGGTAGCTAACATAGAAGGTGTCAGGTAATAGACAGGTATCATGATTAGTCCAATAATCGTTAAAATAATCGTTGACTAATCGACTATCAAAATAATCGTTAGTTGCAGCCCTATTTTGCACAAGCCTGAAAATGCATGCATCGTCAGACAGTTGTGACAGGAATCAATAAATTAAAAGCCGCACCCGGCTTTGTAGAGCCACACAACAATGGCCGCCCACCACAAGTAAACAAGGTCGGTGAGGACTGATGTCCTCGGCCCGAGCGCAACACCAGCTGGT